>NW_025534442.1:0-198803 GCF_020615455.1 Coregonus clupeaformis
TTGAGATTATGACGTTGTTAAATGTTTTTAAGTGGAACTGAAAGAATGTTGATTTTAGTATCAAGAGGGAATGTTTTAGTGTAACGCCAAACAACAGACAGGAAGTGTGTTGTAGACAGGGGATTGGACAGTAGAGGGAGCCACCCACATCTTGGGAGTTTATATATACTGGGGGAAAAACGAAGAAGGTCAGAAGCATTCAAGATTCATTTGGGAAACGGAGCTTCTCCAGACTTCGCGGGTCTGTAACTTATGCTGTAACCTCGTGATTTTAATAAAAGCCTTTGAACACGGTGCAGCTTAAGCAGACTCCTTGATTGACGGCAACAACTGCAAACAACAGACACTACAAATGGAGGCTCCGCTGAGATTCTGATTTCATCGTTCTTGGTCCCTTTCCTGGATTCGCGAGTTGACTACTGCCCAAGCCGGCTTTAAAGGTGAGATTACTCACAAAATTTGGGCATTGGTTATCCCGCTGATTCATGAGAGGGCTTTGAAGGTGTACAGTTAAAAGTACTTGGGTCGTTGTTGATGTAGGGTGTTGCTGTTGATTAGGAGTCTGGTAATAATTATTCTAAAATTGTACAGCAATTGAAGGCAGATATTAACGGCAGATATTGGCAGAATAAAGTAAGGTAGATACGTATATGCAATATTAGAGCATTGTGAATCTGGAAAGACCTCGAACGAGGCGACTCTTTAGGAGTGGGCCATAAAATCCTGGCCACGCGCTTAGTGTGGGGGTCAGGTTGGTTCTGGGAAACCATGAGCTGGACGGGTTATAGTGTATGTTATGCTCATCTTATAGTCGACGGGTTATTCGTTTGGGGTGACCGCTCATATAATTATCCAGAACTCACGGCAGCATAAAGTTAGCGGGGATATATGGACAATGATTTGGGCACAATGCAGGGTACTTAGGGCGTGGTCGGCCGCAGTTAGCTAAAGGCTAAGGCTAATTCTAAATGCTTGATTGTGTTTCAGGCCACATGGTACATAGCGGCTAAGGCTAATGCTAAATGCTAATGCTAAATGCTAATTGTGTTGCGTGCTACATGCTAACGTGTCCTTAGAGGACCATTGCGATGGATTCAAGCCTCTTAAACTTGTTTGTATGTGGGTGGAACTCAAACTTCTACGCAAATGTGAGTTCTGTTATGTGTAATTGTCTGGCTATAAGTGTATAATAGAGAACTGAGGTAGAAGCTAGCGTTCTATGGTGTGGTAAGCATGGGGTTAAGTGGATGTGCGCATGTGCTTGATTTTACGGGGCTAAAACTACGACATGCGGTTATTTGCTAAAACTACAAAACACGGCATTGTGGGTAAGGGTCATAGGTCTGTGGGGTTACCCTGCAGGGGAGAAATAGCCACAGATAAGGGGAAGTTGGACACGAATCTTCTAAATCGTTAAAGTGACTGTTATTCGAACATGAAACTATTTGTTGAGATGTAGTACATTTATAAATTAAATATATGTTGACGGAGTATAATGAATTGAATTAAATTTAGTCCTGGGTTCAGTCTTATAGCAAATATGAGTGGGGGAATATTGAATGTGGATAACTTGGTTAAGTGTATAAACTTTAAATGCTTGTCTGTACCGTTTTGTTCCCTTGTCATATGAGGCTATAGGATCGAGAGCAAAGGAGAGAGAGGAGGGCTAACGTGTGACGTGACGTGACAAGGTGTGACGAGGCAGAGGATCATTCAAAATCAGGCTAGTGCTTTTTTGTCTACAAATCTTCCCTATAGGATGTTGGATGCAATGACAATTTCTCAGACGCTTGGCAACAGACTGATCATTTGAATAAAATTTGCATGTTGGTGTCTCTGTGCATTACTGGGCTTGATTGGGGGTTCGGTTGGAAAGCAGGTACTGACATTATTCTGTGATATTAAGATACTTGGGTGCATATTAAACAATGGAATTTATTAGTGTGGTAAAGTTGTAGATTGGAAGTCGTTGTTTTTGGGATTGCTGTGAAGTTGACTACTGGTATTCACTTTCCGGATGGGTTAAGGTAAGTGGGCCACTAATTGATAAATTGGTAAGATAGGTGTAGAAATAAAACATTGGTGTTAATTATTCATAATTTTTAATTGGTTTTTAATTGATTTTTTTGATTGATATTTTTTATTTTTTATTGAAAATAATTTTTGAATAAAACATTTTAATAGAATTTTTTTATTGATTAAATTTTTAATATTCATATTTTTATTGATTTGTTTAAATAAAAATAAAAAATATTTTTTTTTTTCGGGTTGTTTAGGTTATATTAATAATTAAAGGGGGGGAAGCCATAGGCTATATAGGCTCAAATAAAATAGTTCACAATAAAGGAATATAAAAGAGTAGTTACAATGGGGAGAAAGGATAGCAAGGCTATGAAAGTTATTACACCGGTTGATATAGTGGAACATAGTAATCCCTTAGTTAAGGGTATTGCGAGATTATCCGGCAAATGGAACAAACGTTGGCCTGACATTGAACAACCCATGGCCAGTGGAAGGGACTCTTAACCCTGACGTCATCAACATCATGAAAGTGCTTCGACAATTTACAAGGCAGATCAGAAGAAGGGAAAACAAAAGGAACGACGTAAAGAGAAGAGACAAAGGGAGCTGGGGGTTCTTAAACTGTTTGAAGATGAAGGACAAAAACTGATGAAAGATACCAACGACAAGGGAAGCAAAGGTATGGAGAAAAGGCTAAAGGAAGAGACGCGACAGAGAAACTAAGGGTAGAAGTCGGTATACCTTTTCACATACGGATTCGGCGAAAAGACCCCCACCTTATGAGAAGGAAGTAGAGCTTAGGATGCTTATCCTCAGCTTCCAGTGATCCTCCAGCAGGGTGATTATTACATCAGAGATGAAGATGAACAAATAATAGAGAGAGGACAAGCAGAAACGACCAAAAAATGCATCCAAGCTCCAAAGGTAAAAAAGAAAACGAGAAGTCTGAAAAACTAAGGGTGGAAGAGGTTAAGTAGGATGGAACTGGATGAGGACGATGATGATCAGAATGATTTAGAGGGGATCATGGGTGGATATGATCCTGTCATCAAACGGAGGTTGGCCAGAACGGAGAGAAGGGGTGAGGAAGGTTGGAAGAAGAAGGATACAAGATATTACAGTGCTGAGGAAGGTTTGAAGAAGAAGGATACAATATATTCGGAAGTGTGAGGAAAGCAAAGATGAAGACAGCGATAAAGAGGAGACTGAAGGTGCTGTGTATTCGAAAGGAGTTTATCCTGCAAAGACTGGCACAGAAGAAATAGAAGGAGATATAGACCGATGCTTATCAGAACTGAAGAATGCAAGGACTGCAGGAGAGGTAAGAGAGCTGGAGGAAGAACTCCAGACGCTGACCATACAGAAGGAGAAACAGCTGAAAAAAGAATCCAAAAAAGGTGAGACAAAATATGCATTAAGGTCAAGGAAAGATACCACGAGCAAAATGATACCAGTTATCATTCGAGGTCAAAACTTTGAATATAAGCCGTTGCAAAATACCGATATGTCAAATATACTTGAGAAGTTGCCTATTCTTCAAAATGGGGCCTATCCTTGGATTTCGAAATTGGAAGAAATTACGGTGGGAACACAGTCAGCCATAGGAGACGTTAAGAGACTGTTGGCTAATCTCATTGGGATTCCAGATATGGAAGAAGTCTTTCAGAGAGCTGGACTCATTAGATATGTAGGGACTGCAGTGAACGATCCTGAATTGTTGGCTGCAAGTAGGAATCGTCTGTGGAGAGCATTGAAAGATACATTTCCAACAAATGTGCATCCTGATAATATTCTGATTGACCCGCTAGGACAACAAGAAAATCCGAGAGCCTATGTGTCAAGAGTTCATCAAGTGTGGAGAAATATTACTGGAAATGATCCAGATGTGAGTCAAATTGAGCAGTCAATTTTGAGAGCTAAACTGCAAATGGGACTGCCCTCACCAGTAAGAAGCAAACTGGCAGAAGAGGTTGGACTTGGAAGCATGACAAAAGGTGTCTATACAGATCACATAGCTCATCAAGTGGATCTGTACAGGAAGAAGGAACTCAACCAGAAAGAGCAGGACGAAGAAACTCTCAGAAAACTCAATCAAATACAACTGGGGGAGAATAAAAAGGATAAGAAACAAGCTTTGGTTATGCAGAGTCAGTGTGCACCAAACCAACAATCACTGCCACAGCTTCAACCAGAACAGTTCCAACCGCAATTGTACCAGCCACCCATGGCGGGACCAGTTGATTCATATCCACAGCCAATTTCTGGACAGACACAGAGTTGGAGAGGAAGAGGACGAGAAGGCTTCGGAGAAAGAAGAAGATTTAAGTCATCCTTCCAGCAGTCTCCAGAGGTGTGTTATAATTGTGGACAGGTTGGTCACTTTTCCCGTGAGTGCAATTGGTCAGGAGGAAACATTAGAGGGAATTTTAGAGGAGGATACAGGGGCCAGTCAAGATCATCTGGAGGACCGGTGAACCCCTACAGGGGTCCGGAGCAAGGATTCTAGAGGTGCCTAGATGATCCGAAAGGGGGGTGTCAGCTGGTAGCATCAGGACCGGAAAAAGATCCAACAATTGAGGTGAAAATAAACAACCGACCATTGGAAGTGATGGCGGATAGCGGAGCTGGCGTTCACCTGTGTTCGACCTGAAGATGCTACACACTCCCTATGTCCAATCAACTCGTTAGGACAATCGGATTTGAGGGAGTAAAACAGCTGATTCCTCTTACGGAACCAATTGAGCTATGCTATAAAGATCAGAAAATTACAATACCCATACTGGTATCAGAACATACACCTGTTGCATTATTGGGAAGAGATGCATTGTGTAAGTTGAACTGTACAATAAGATGTACACCAGACGGCTGTCTGATAGAAATGCCAAAGGAAAAGGTTTACCAATTGTCGATGATGACGGAGATGGATTCGTCTTCAGTATTCTGGATTGGAAATCTCAGTGAAGATGTTATGAAGCAGGCTAAGATATGGGAAAGATTTATTGTTGCAAATATGCCGGATGCGAAGCTTCCGGAATATCCATTCCATTGTACGCTCAAGTATTTCAAGAATGCTGCTCAACCACACTCAGAGGAATGGTTGAGTCATCAACCGAATAATGTTCAACTTAGCTCAAGTTGCATTATTTTAGGACCACAAGGAGCAGCTATGAAGATAAACACAGACGATTATCTGAATAGAGAATTTGATATTGATAAGAGTGTGCCACATGTTACCTTGTTGGTTTCGGAACGCTATGAGCAAAAGCAAATAGGAGAAATGATGACAGAAGCAGAGAAACTTAGTTTCAGACCAATGAAAGAGAATTTGGCGATCTGGAGAAGTGAAGATCAACGATTTCTTAAAATAATGATTTCGGCTCAAGGACAAGGAGAGCCACAGGCTGTAGGAATGACACATGAATCTATTTGCAATATGAAAATGGATTCAGACCCTATGAAAGAGGAGATGTTGCAACAAGTTCCAGAAGGGTTGTGGTCTCAACATAGTACTGATATTGGACTTGTGAAATCAGCCCAACCTGTGAAGGTTGAACTTCGACCAGGAGCCAGACCTCCATGGAAAAATCTGTATCCATTGAAAGATGAAGCAATCAAAGGGATTGAACCACAAATTGAAGGACTTTCGAAAGCAGGTGTTTTAAGGACAACAAAAAACCCTCGGAGTAACACGCCTTTGTGGCCTGTAGAAAAACCAGATGGAACTTATCGTGTAGTTCATGATTTGAGAGCAGTAAATGAGGTAGTGACTGACTTTCCAGCAGAAGTGCCAGACCCTCATACCTTGTTAGCTCAAGTTCCTCCTGATGCGACACATTTTACAGTACTAGACTTATGTGGAGCATTTTTCAGTGTTCCACTTAGTGTAGAGAGTCAGAATTTATTTGGGTTCACATATAAGGGACAGTTCTATGAGTACAGTAGAATGCCACAGGGTACCGGCATTCGCCGCATATCTTCAATAAAGTACTGAAGGAAGATTTGGTAGGGATAGATCAGATATTGCAGAGCACTGTCATTCAGTACGTGGATGATATAATGGTTTGCTCACAAAATAAGGAAACATGTCATAGGGACTCAATTAAATTACTACAGGTATTGGCAGAAAAGGGGCATAAGGTGTCACAGAAAAAGCTGCAATATTGTCAGGAGAAAGTTGTATATTTAGGTCAAAACATAACTCATGGCCACAGAAACATTTCGGACAGGCAGGTGGAAACTATTCGTAAGGCTCCAAAACCTAGAACAGTCAGAGAAATGATGACATTTCTGGGTATTGCTGGTTATTCCTCAGCTTGGGTAGAGGATTATACTAGTTTGATGGCACCGTTGAGAGCTATGGTTAGGGGTACTGAGAGTGGTCAACTCCATAGCAATCTTTCCTGGACACAGGAAGGCCATGTGGCATTTGAAACGATCAAACAGAGGTTGCAGGAGGCACCTGCACTTGCACTACCAGATTACTCCGAATAACTTTTTGCTATATGTGTCTACTTCTACTGGAGGTAGATATGCGTGTGCGGTTCTTTGTCAACCGACAGGCACGGGGACGAATCCTCAGCCTATTTCCTACTACTCTACTGCTTATTCAGAGGTAGAACTAGGATTACCACTGTGCTACAGAGCAATGGTGGGAGTATATTCAATGTATGACAAAGCATCATCGGTCACGATGGGCTACCCAGTAACAATTCTTACCCATCATAGTCTCAGAAATCTTCTGAACTATGGGAAATATACATTGACTATGCCTAGGCTCAGAGACTATCATAGGCTCTTAGAGCAGGAGGATGTCACCCTAGTGAGATGTGATACAGTAAATCCAGCCGAGAGTTTACCAACTTCAGAGGATGGTGAGCCACATGATTGTGTCCAAGAAGCAGAGAGATATTCGAGGCTTAGATCAGATTTACAAGCCTTTCCATTACGTGAGGCAGACCTGGAGTATTGGACTGATGGGTCTTGCTATCGGGTGGGAGATAAATTATGTGCTGGTTATGCAGTAGTTAGAGGCAGAGGGACGGGATTTGTTGTGGAAAAGGCTGAAGTAATACCACAGCCTGCGTCTGCACAACTTGCTGAACTTGTGGGGCTAACAGAAGCATGTTTGTTAGCAGCAGGAAAGCGAGTAACCATATACACTGATTCAGCATATGCACATAGTGTATGTCATTTGTTTGGGGCAGTATGGAAAGGTCGAGGGTTTAAGAAAACGGATGGTTCTCCGATACAACATCATGCACAAATAATGAAACTGTTGCATGCTATGATGAAGCCTAAAGAGATAGTGATAGCTAAGTGTGCAGCTCACAAGACAGATATGTCAAGAGTGACACAAGGGAACAAAGCTGCTGATGAAGCTGCAAAAGCCGTCGCAGGAGCGGATAAATTGGGAAAAGTTTTGCTGGTCACTCATGTAGTGGACTCTGGAAGACAAAATTACGCTTCGGGATGTAATTTTGATGCAAGAAGCTGCTTCTATGATCGACAAACAGCTATGGCTAGACCGAGGAGCGGTCAAAGATGCTACTGGTCTGTGGAGAAACCATGAGGGGGTTGATAGTAGCGCCTCTAGACCTCTTGGGTCTGATGATTCAAGAAGCACATGGGTTAGCTCATGTTGCGAGGGGGAGGTTAACAGAAAGATCACAAAGGAATATGGTTTTTGGGCTCCATATTTGTTTGAACAAATTGATTATATGATAGGAAGGTGCACTATCTGTCTTAAAAATAATGTTCGAAGAGGGATACCTGTTCATCCAGGTTACATTCCTACACCAAGGGGTCCTATGTGAGTTGGTCATTGACTTTGTTGATATGATACAACCAGTTGATGGGAAAAGATACATGTTGGTGGTTGTAGATAGATTTTCACGATGGACGGAAGCTTGTCCAACCAAGCGTAAGGATGCTCAGTCGGTTGCCAAGTTCTTGTGTAAAAGAAGTCATAAGCAGGTGGGGATTACCCGATCGAATATCCTCGGACAATGGAAGGGAATTTGTGGATAAATCAGTTAAATTGATGTTGCAAAAATTGGGAATTAAGCAACGTCTTGGAGCAGTTTATCACCCACAAAGTCAAGGGATGTGAAAGAATGAACGGTGTCTTGAAAAATTGCATTGTGAAAATTTGTCAACATACAGGTCTAAACTGGATAGCGGCGCTTCCTTTAGCACTAATGGTGTGTCGCTCAAGTGAGTTACGTGATCTACGTATGACACCCCATGAGTTGGTAACAGGAAGAAGGATGCCTACGCCTTGTTTGCGAACAAGCGGAAAGGGTCCAAGCTTGGCCCTGTTGGAAGATGAAATGAGAGCGTACGTTACATATATGGCCAATTTTCATAAAAAAGTTGTCCACATATGTTTCTGACAGGCAAAGACAAGAAGAGGTGCAGAAGGCGTCTGAGGAGGATAAGAGGAATACAGTACAACCGGGAGACAAAGTATTCGTAAAGGTATTCAGAAGGAAGTGGTATAACGAACGTCGTGAAGGACCATTTGAAGTGGTTCGTAGTACTGGAACAGCTGTCCAGGTTAAGGGGTCTCCTACGTGGTATCATTTGTCACATTGTGTTAAAGCGCCTACAGAAGAGGTGCCACGCGCAGAGAGAGAGGATGGAGATAGGGGAGAACAGGAAGAGGGAGAGATTGTCAATGTTGGGGTTAACGTTGATAATGGTGACACTTCTGATGATGCCAGAGATGACTATGCAGGGGATGGAAAGGAAAGGGGATTTGGGGAAATTGATTTTCAATACGTCCCAGAAGCAACAGGGAATATTTCAGTGGATGTGAAGCAGCAGAGACCACCAAGGGCAACTCTGTTACAGGAGAAGCTAGTGATTCAGTTAGACAAAGTAGGCCTAGACCAGTTAGGAGAAAAGTCAGACCAAAACGTTACGAAAACTAGGGATGAAGTAACAACAATAACACCAACACTTCAGTCTGTTATAACAACAGTGGGAAGCAATTTAACTCTTTCAACATTGACAGTTGTTAAAGCCATAAATATATCGCATTCGATTACAAGGGAACCAATAGTGCCAGCACCAATTTTAGAACAAAAGACTGTTATTAAGGTTAATACATCAACTAAATCAACTACTTTAATGGTAACTTTGGAAGGATTTAATGGTACGACGGCAATAACAAATGTAGGAGGTATGACACCAACACCGACAACAACTTTTCTAAAAGTAAACGATGTAACAGGAATGACTCAGCAAATAGTGGTAGAGAACAATATAGGTTCATCTGAAATAGTACAGGATAATATCATGGAAGTACAGGATGAGTTCTTTGGGTTCAACCTAACATCAGAAGATACATCTGATCAATACCGCTCGTTAGGGAAAAGAGACGCTAAATGGAAAGCATTTGGATTTGATTCGTCTGTTTTGAAGATTAAAGATCAATGGGCAGGGAGAAATCTTTGGTTCCAGCAGTTAACTCATTCTGTAAGATCAGTGAGGAATCTTGAGGGTCCATATCTGTTGAGAATTCCAGCACCAGAGACGTGGGGTTCAATTTTAGAGACGGTCGCTCAACCCTTATCAAGTGGGTGTCAGTCCTATGCGTTGAGATGGCTGTTGTATCATCAACGAGCATTGACAGATAAAGGAATGTCGTTGTCACAACATTTGTTTAAGCCTAGGTATAAGTGTTCTTGGTTAAATGAATTACCCTATGTGAATATGTTGGATGGTAAAGAAAGTCAGGTAACAGCGATCCCTGAAGCATTTGAGGTAAAAGCAGTGAGGGCTAAAAGTTGTTTTTGTTCTAATAAAACAGATGATCTAAATGGTATGTTCATGGGAATATCAGATTGTGATGATTATATGATGACTTTGGATAAGCACGGACAAAAGGTTAGAGAGGACAAATATAATGTAACTTTTTATGTACCAGGTAGTAAGAAGAGCAGGACTTTGATGGTGAGAGATCACCTTTTGCCTGTCAATGTAACTATTGGGAATTTTAGAGATATTTGGTGGGTTTGTGGTGATAAAGCATATATATTCTTACCCTATGGATGGAAAGGATGTTGTTACATGTCAACGTTGAAGCTTCCATATGAGGTTTTTACCATTAGAAGAGGAGTAGCACCGAACACAGATCAATCTGAAACTACTGTTGAAAATAGGGTGAAAAGAGACATGGCTACATTTAATAATCTTGAAGCCTACCATTGGAGAATAAGTCTGGGAGAGAAGTGGGGACTTGGTCTTTTTCCATGGTATGGTGTAACATTTTTAGCAGATCATATTGATAATATTACATATACTTTGCAGGGGTTTGCGAATGAAACAATAAGAGGGTTTCACCTTCTGTCAAATACTCAAAGAAGTCACAGACTGACGCTGTTGAAACATGACATGGCTCTTGATTATATTTTGGCAAAACAAGGTGGCTTATGTTTGGCTATGAATCTGACAGGGGATGATTGTTATACTTTGATCCCAGATAGTTCCGATAATATCACGAGTGTTATAGATGCGTTGAAGAATATAAGGGATGCATTTGGGAGATCTGAGAAAGCTGGATGGTCAGCGAAGTCTTGGTTGCAAGATCAGTTAGGCCCAATAGGAGCAGTGATGGTTCAGATTTTAGTCGCAGCTCTGATAGCGTTGTGTGTCATGTTTTGCTTTTGTACTTTGTTACTGACCTTTGCAAAAGCTATGATATTAAGATGGGTTGGTGTTGTGATGCCTGGAGACAACACTCAGATGCCGTTGTTGCTTGTTCCTGATCTGGATGAAGATGGACAAGGGGGTCTGGATGGACTACTGATGGATAAATATCCTTTTTGATTATTTGATCATTTTTCAATTTTTTCAATATTAGTGTGATTCTTAGTATGATTTTATGAATCAAGGGGGGGAAGAGGATAATGTGATTCATATATCATTTATATATCATTTTTATATTCTTAGTTGATATTGATGTTTAATTTGAAAGTGTTGTTTTGCAAAAGATACTGTTTGGTTTTTTATTTTCTTCCAGAAGCATTTGGGGGAACATGGGAAGGGACAATATGACTGGAGGAGATGAAACAAGGAGGGTGTGGCCGATTCCATCATCAACAAATCCATTGGAAGTCGAGACTACGGGGAGATGAAGTGTAGTGGACTACATTCCAGTGTCTGCAATGAAATATATACATATTTGATGTATAATACATAATTGTGTCATATTCTTAGGTATTAAGTTTTGTAGAGTGATGTTTGATGTTATTGGATACATGTGAGGAACTTAGATGTTTTTGTTTATTTCGTGAATACTTAGGGAGAGGGAGTCTAGGCAGGGAGAGGTCCACTGTAGGGTCCAATGGGTTGACCAGCCTTACAGTGGATATTTTTTGGATAGGATTTTGTTTGCAGGGGCTTACATGTGTATTTAGTTGCATCATAGTTTCAAATACATTTACATGGTTTATGAGTTTATCAGGAGTACCGAGGTGGTTGCCTGGGGCAGAGGGACCGTGAGAGAATTTTACTGTCTTGATTGATGGATGGATATCTGAAAAGATGGCTGCCGGACAGTTTTTTCGCTCTTACACTCCATAAAGATTTGTTCATATTTCATAGTAATGTATTCACACTTCATAAACAGTTGTTCATATTTCATAGAAAGGTATTTACACTCTAGAGGAGAATGTTTTTTGGTTTAATGTTAAAGATACTCAATAAGATAAATTGTTACTTGTCATAATCCTATTCTGTTTGTTTTCGAGACTTTTAGTTCGTCTCGAAGGGGGGAAATGTCGTGTATTGAGATTATGACGTTGTTAAATGTTTTTAAGTGGAACTGAAAGAATGTTGATTTTAGTATCAAGAGGGAATGTTTTAGTGTAACGCCACATACAACAGACAGGAAGTGTGTTGTAGACAGGGGATTGGACAGTAGAGGGAGCCACCCACATCTTGGGAGTTTATATATACTGGGGGAAAACGAAGAAGGTCAGAAGCATTCAAGATTCATTTGGGAAACGGAGCTTCTCCAGACTTCGCGGGTCTGTAACTTATGCTGTAACCTCGTGATTTTAATAAAAGCCTTTGAACACGGTGCAGCTTAAGCAGACTCCTTGATTGACGGCAACAACTGCAAACAACAGACACTACAGTAGTCACCTGGAATGCATTTCAATTAACAATTGTGCCTTCTTAAAAGTTAATTTGCGGAATTTCTTTCCTTCTTAATGCGTTTGAGACAATCAGTTGTGTTGGTAGGGGGGTATACAGAAGATAGTCCTATTTGGTAAAAGACCAAGTCCATATAAATGGCAAGAACAGCTCAAATAAGCAAAGAGAAACAACAGTCCATCATTACTTTAAGACATGAAGGTCAGTCAAACCGGAAAATGTCAAGAACTTTGAACGTTTCTTCAAGTGCAGTCGCAAAATCCATCAAGCGCTATGATGAAACTGGCTCTCATGAGGACCGCCACAGGAATGGAAGACCCAGAGTTACCTCTGCTGCAGAGGATAAGTTCATTAGAGTTACCAGCCTCAGAAATTGCATCCCAAATAAATGCTTCACAGAGTTCAAGTAACAGACACATCTCAACATCAACTGTTCAAAGGAGACCGTGTGAATCAGGCCTTCATGGTCGAATTGCTGCAAAGAAACCACTACTAAAGGACTCCAATAAGAAGAAGAGACTTGCTTGGGCCAAGAAACACGAGAAATTGACATTAGACAGGTGGAAATTTGTCCTTTCGTCTGGAGTCCAAATTGGAGATTTTTGTTTCCAACCGCCGTTTCTTTGTGAGACGCGGTGTGGGTGACCGGATGATTTCCGCATGTGTATTTCCCACCGTAAAGCATGGAGGAGGAGGTGTTATGGTGTGGGGGTGCTTTGCTGTTGACACTGTCTGTGATTTATTTAGAATTCAAGGCACACTTAACCAGCATGGCTACCACAGCATTCTGCAGCGATACGCCATCCCATCTGGTTTGGGCTTAGTGGGACTATCATTTGTTTTTCAACAAGACAAGGACCCAACACACCTCCAGGCTGTGTAAGGGCTATTTTACCAAGAAGGAGAGTGATGGAGTGCTGCATCAGATGACCTGGCCTCCACAATCCCCCGACCTCAACCAAATTGAAATGGTTTGGGATGAGTTGGACTGCAGAGTGAAGAAAAAGCAGCCAACAAGTGCTCAGCATATGTGGGAACTCCTTCAAGACTGTTGGAAAAGCATTCCAGGTGAAGCTGGTTGAGAGAATGCCAAGAGTGTGCAAAGCTGTCATCAAGGCAAAGGGTGGCTATTTGAAGAATCTCAAATATAAAATATATTTTGATTTGTTTAACACTTTTTTGGTTACTACATGATTCCATATGTATTATTTCATAGTTTTGATGTCTTCACTATCTATTCTACAATGTAGAAAATAGTAAAAATTAAGAAAAACCCCTGAATGAGTAGGTGTTCTAAAACATTTGACCGGTAGTGTATACTTATTGATTCTTGAGGAATATAACTTATAAATGTCTCATGAGCTTAGTTCAACTGTCTTACCCCATCAGAACCCAAAATATAAGCTTGTTTTACTCCAATATTTGTAAACAATTTAAATGTAAACAAACACTGTATAGCCTCAAAACATGGTTACAACTACAATTTTGATATCATGGCTGGTCAGTCCTTGCATCCATAGCTCTGTCTATAGATTTGAGAGTGGTTACATTTCTCCAGGCCCATCCCTCAGCTTTTTACCAAAACAGAGGTGGGGTGCCCGCTTTGTTATTGTTTCAATTATTTCAATTTCAAGTGTTTAAATTAAGGATATAAACGTTTTTCGATTGTGCTCCTTATCTTATCTGATCTAATTAGCTGCTAATGTGAGACAGCTTGGTGGTGTCATCAGCGGCAACTGTTGCAGATGCCTCCTCCCACCCATATGTTTAGCACATTGCCACCTTGTTGTGACACACTGTCACACACTCACACCACTGTCACACACCCACACCACACTGTCACACACTCACACCACACTGTCACACACCCACGCCACACTGTCACACACCCACGCCACACTGTCACACACCCACACCGCGTCCAGACACCAGGAAACACAGGTGACGGATGTCACTGCAAACTCACACTCACACACACACACACAACTCGGCGAAACACTGTGAGAGACGTGTCTGTGTCTGTCTCTGTCATCATAGTAAGATGTAGTGAGATCAGCTCACAGGTCATTTTTACCTGTTGTTGAATGTGGCAAGGAAACATACAAGGTACTGTAAGTACTGTACAAGTATATCCTGTCCTAGCTTTGTCTCAGACCCGGCTAGACGATCAGCAATCACCTAGACAAAGAGGTCTCCGAGGTCTGAGGATGAGCTGGGGATTTGCCTTAGTTCTACACGACCCTGGCGTGATTGGGCAAGGTGCTGTCTCTGGGTGATGGGCATGTTGTGACACAGGGAGGAGAGATCTCACCTGACACCTATAGCCAGGAGAGGAGATGAGTGTCTCTCTCTGTCTGGGTTCCAGGGATAAACAACAACAGGCAATTGGAGTTCCTCATCCTCCTGCTGAGGTCTTAGTGTGACAGTGCCCAGTCTCAGTCTGAATGTTGTCACTGTAAGCTGTCCCTGTGTATTACCACTGTGTGTGAACTGTGTCATAAGGATATCTTTTAATGGTATTGATGTGTGTGTGTATGCCTGCCTGTGTGTGTGTGTGTGTGTGTTGATCCTGTGTTGTATGCCACAGTCTCAGACTGAGCATCAATGTGAGCTGTCCCAGTGGTATTGGTTAATGGCTGTTTGGGTGATGAGGGCTCCACTGCCGTTCCACCAGTCACTATGCATTAGGCTTCACATTAGACTCTTCCCGTCTCCAACCAATCAAAGCCACTTAACAAGAAAATCAACAGATCCCTTTATAATTGCTCCTGAGGAAAGCTATTTACCAAGGACTCTTGGGGTTTGATATTCATTTGCGTTTGTCAAACACACACCTCGGTTAATTTGTTTTGGTTTCTAAAAGTCACATGCACAAGTGTATTAAGCCGAATTGGCTGTCTGCGGCTGTTTGCTTGATGCAAAATAAATGTATTAAATAACGTTAAAAGTGGGAGTTAAGGAATCTGGTTAATAGCAGCCATTTGCAAATAACCCCGTTTCCAATATTTTTCCAGGCTAAGTGGCTGCCTTTCAGACAAACAGGGAAACTTTTTTCAAACAAACAGGGAAAAGTTTTTTTCAATTTATCCTCAATAAACAGAGCATAAATATTTAATTGACAAGTGGGAAAAGTAGCTTTCTAGAACGCTGACTATTTGCGAAGGAGGGGAAACACTAGAATTACATCCTGTAACACATTTCGGAAAATATTAGCCTACTCTTATAGAGCAGTTTCCTAGGCATAACACCTACTGCCTCATCCAAGCATACATGTGCACTGTGCACTCTTGTGGATGTCCACGCAAACCATGCTTGACCAGAGACAGACCATACCACAACTGAACACAACTGCAGTTACATTGGAATTAAAATGTGGAGATAATGGAGTCATGTTAGAGATATTTTGTGCTATTTTCTCCAGATAACTTTTAGCCATGCAGAAAGGGGCCATGTTAATAATAAAACAGCACTACAGTACTCTGTAATGCTGAGCCAGTCTGATCCAGTTCTGTCTGCCCTCGGCCTAGCTGTCTACTGAAGGCAGGTGGTAAACACATTTGAACCTAACATGCCCTTGTTGTAGATGTTGACTGATATAGAAAACTGAGCTTATTTGTCCTTGTTTGTGTTGACTGGTTTGTAATCTCAGACAAAGAGAGATCTTGAGAACTACAGATCATGCTCTTCTAGGGCTGAACTTAAAATACTTCTAGGCTCAATCCTTATACCCCCTTTAGCCCGCCCCCTCGTTTTCGAGTGTAATCGTAATGTACCCATCCTTTGGCTGTAGTTCAATATGGAGTAGAACTGAAGCAGGACTTTCATTCCATAGCAGCAGACATGTGCACAGCTCTTTGCCTGTGCAGAGCACATGCCCCTTCGCCATTCCAGTCTCCAAAGTGCCCTTTTGGGTGGTGGTATAATTTCCGCCAAAATGCTTTTTTTAAATATTTTTTTTGTCACTAAGCTTGTGCGCGCCAGGTTGCTTTTTTGCCCAGTCTGCCCTGTACGGAGATTGCGCGTACCAGGTATCCAAACATGCATGGCTTGAGAGATGCAGTCACCTTCGAGTGTGTGTGTGTAGCTAGCTACAGTTGAAGTCGGAAGTTTACATACACCTTAGCCAAATACATTTAAACTCAGTTTTTCACAATTCCTGACATTTAATCTTAGTAAAAATTCCCTGTCTTAGGTCAGTTAGGATCACCACTTTATTTTAAGAATGTGAAATGTCAGAATAATAGTAGAGAGGATGATTTATTTCAGATTTTATTTATTTCATCACATTCCCAGTGGGTCTGTCACGCGTGCTGTAGGTGGGTGGAGTGGTGGAATCAAACGCAGAACACCGAAGGATAGTCCAAACAACTTTAGTTAATCTCCAAACAGGAAAAATAACAACACTTGCCCGAAGGCAAAAATACGCACGAAGGCGAAATAGCAACAAGCGCACTAACAGGTGCGTAACGCTCCAACGCAGTGGAGGAAAGCTCAACCGAGCGAAAAGGCGAAAATAAGCCCAACACACGACAGACCAAAATCAATAACACACAATACCTGACAAACACAACGAGAACTAAATAGGACACTAATGACACTAAATGATAACAGGTGTGACAACAATCAGACAAAAGCAAACGAACATGAAACATACAACGGTGGCAGCTAGTATTCCGGAGACAACGAACGCCGCAAGCCTGCCCGAACAAGGGAGAGAGGCAGCCTCGGCCGAAACCGTGACAGTACCCCCTTGACCGCGGCTCCAGACGTGCGCCGACTCCGGCCTCGGGGACGACCCCGGAGGACGCGGAGCAGGGTGCGTTGGGTGCCCACGATGGAATTCCGTCAGGAGAGACGGGTCAAAATGTCTCTCCTCGGCACCCAGCACCGCTCCTCCGGACCGCACCCTCCCACTCCACTAGATACTGGAGACCCCCCATCCGACGTCCTCGAATCCAAGATGGACCTCACGGAGTACGCCGGTGCCCCCTCGATGTCCAATGGGGGCGGAGGAGTCTCCCTGATCTCACTTTCTTGGAGTGGGCCAGCTACCACCGGCCTGAGAAGGGACACATGGAATGAGGGGTTAATACTTTTATATTCAACAGGTAGTTGTAATTTATAACACACCTCGTTCAACCTTCCCAGGACTTTAAATGGCCCTACAAACCGCCGACCCAGTTTCCGACAGGGCAGGCGGAGGGGCAGGTTTCTGGTAGAGAGCCAGACTCGATCACCAGGTGCGTACACCGGTCCCTCACTGCGGTGGAGTGTCACGTTGCTGTGTATAGGTGTGGTGTGGAATCAGGCGCAGGCAGCAGAGGGTAAGTCCAACAAGACTTTACTTAGCACAAAATAATCCACAACAGCCCGGAGGCAAAAAGACGCACACAGGCGTAATGCAAGCGCACACAAAGGTGCGTAAATCTCTCCTAAACACAAGGAGGAAACTACGGAAAAATAGCGTACCGTAACAGGTAGCGCAACCACGACACGAACAATCACACACAACACAAACCTAACAACAAGGAAACTAAATAGGGTGCTAAACGAGACCTAACACAAAACAGGTGTGACTAACAGACAAAACCAAACAAACACGAAACATCGAGCGGTGGCAGCTAGAACTCCGGAGACGACGACCGCGAAACCTGCCCGAACAAGGAGGAGGAGCGCCTCGGCCGAAACCGTGACAGTACCCCCACCCTGACACGCGGCTATAGCCGCGCGCGCTCCGGCCTCGGGGGACGACCAGGGGGACGCGGAGCAGGGCGCGTAGGATGACCACGATGGAATTCGGTCATCAGGGACGAATCCAGAATGTCCCTCCTTGGCACCCAGCACCGCTCCTCCGGACCGTACCCCTCCCACTCCACGAGATATTGGAGACCCCCCATCCGGCGTCTCGAATCCAGGATGGTCCGAACCGTGTGCGCCGGAGCCCCCTCGATGTCCAACGGGGCGGAGGAGTCTCCTCAATCTCAAAGTCCTGGAGTGGACCAGCTACCACCGGCCTGAGGAGAGACACATGGAACGAGGGGTTAATATTCTTGTAATCAATAGGTAGTTCTAACCTGTAACACACCTCGTTCAATCTCCTCAGGACTTTAAAAGGCCCCACAAACCGCCGACCCAGCTTCCGGCAGGGCAGGCGGAGGGGCAGGTTTCTGGTTGAGAGCCAGACTCGATCTCCAGGTGCGTACACTGGCCCCTCACTGCGGTGTAGGTCGGCGCTCGTCTTCTGTCGACGTATGGCACGCTGCAGATGGACGTGTGCAGCGTCCCCACGTCTCCTCCGAGCGCCGCACCCACTCATCCACAGCGGGGGCCTCGATCTGGCTCTCATGCCATGGTGCCAGAACCGGCTGGTACCCTAATACACACTGAAAAGGGGGTTAGTTGGGTGGAGGAGTGGCGGAGAGAGTTCTGTGCCATCTCGGCCCAGGGCACATATCTCGCCCACTCCTCCGGCCGGCCCTGACAATATGACCTCAGAAACCTACCCACATCCTGGTTGACTCGTTCAACCTGCCCATTACTCTCCGGGTGGTAACCCGAGGTAAGGCTCACCGAGACCCCCAAACGTTCCATAAATGCTCTCCAGACTCTGGAGGTAAACTGGGGGCCTCGATCGGACACTATATCCTCGGGCACCCCGTAATGCCGGAAGACGTGAGTAAATAGAGCCTCAGCGGTCTGTAGGGCCGTAGGGAAGACCCGGCAGGGGAAGGAGACGACAGGCCTTCGAGAACCGATCCACAACGACCAGGATGGTGGTATTCCCCTGGGAGGAGGGAAGATCGGTAACAAAATCCACCGAGAGGTGAGACCAGGGTCGTTGTGGAACAGGCAGGGGCTGTAATTTACCCCTGGGCAAGTGTCTGGGCGCCTTACACTGGGCACATACTGAGCAGGAGGAGACATAAACCCTCACATCCCTGGCTAACGTTGGCCACCAGTACTTCGTACTAAGGCAGTGCACCGTCCGGCCAATACCCGGATGTCCAGAGGAGGGGGACGTGTGAGCCCAATAAATCAGCCGATCCCGGACCTCGAGCGGGACGTACACCCGACCCACCGGACACTGGGGAGGACTAGGCTCGGTGCGTAACGCCCGCTCGATCTCCGCATCGACCTCCCACACCACCGGTGCCACCAGACAAGACTCCGGTAGTATGGGAATGGACTCCACGCACCTCTCCTCCGTGTCATACCGACGGGACAGAGCATCTGCCTTCCCGTTCTGGGACCCAGGGATGTAAGTGATCTTGAACACAAACCGGGCGAGAAACATAGTCCATCGAGCCTGGCGAGGATTCAGCCTCCTAGCTGCCCGAATGTACTCCAGGTTACGATGGTCGGTCAGAATGAGGAAAGGGGTGCTGAGCCCCCTCAAGCCAATGCCTCCACACCTTTAGGGCCTGTACTACGGCTAACAGCTCCCTGTCCCCTACGTCATAATTCCGCTCCGCCGGACTGAGCTTCTTAGAATAAAAAGCACAGGGGCGGAGCTTAGGTGGTGTACCGGATCGTTGAGAAAGAACTGCCCGATACCGGCCTCAGACGCGTCCACCTCAACTTGGAAGGGTAAAGTGGGATCCGGGTGCGCCAACACCGGGGCCGAGGTAAACAGGTCCTTTAGTCTCCCAAAGGCCCTGTCCGCCTCAGCTGACCACTGCAAGCGCACCGGACCCCCCTTCAGCAGAGACGTTATGGGAGCTGCCACCTGTCCAAAACCCCGGATAAACCTCCGGTAGTAATTCGCAAAACCCAAGAACCGCTGCACCTCTTTAACCGTAGTTGGGGTTTGCCAATTACGCACGGCGGACACTCGGTCCACCTCCATTCTCACCCCCGACACAGACAACTGGTAACCCAAAAAGGAAACTGACTCCTGGAAGAACAGACATTTCTCAGCTTTGACATACAGGTCATGCTCCAACAGTCTCCTCAATACCCTGCGCACCAGGGCTACATGCTCGGCCCGAGTAGCACTGTACACAAGAATATCATCTATGTACACCACTACTCCCTGCGCCTGCATGTCCCGGAAAAGTTCGTCTACAAACGATTGGAAGACTGATGGAGCATTCATTAACCCATATGGCATGACGAGATACTCGTAATGGCCGGATGTAGTACTAAATGCTGTCTTCCACTCATCGCCCTCCCTAATGCGCACCAAGTTATATGCGCTCCTGAGATCCAATTTTGTGAAGAACCTTGCCCCGTGTAAGGACTCCGTCATAGTCCCAATCAGAGGAAGTGGATAGCTGTACTTCACCGTCACCTGATTGAGACCGCGGTAATCAATACACGGACGCAAACCTCCATCCTTTTTCTTCACAAAAAAAGAAGCTCGAGGACGCGGGAGAAGTGGAGGCCCGTATGTATCCCTGTCTCAGAGACTCGGCAATGTAAGTCTCCATTGCCTTTTTCTCCTCCTTTGACAAAGGATACACATGGCTCCGCGAAGCGCTGCTCCTGTCTGGAGGTCTATCACACAATCCCCTTGTCTATGAGGTGGCAACTGTGCCGCTCTGGTCTTACTGAACACGAGCGCCAAATCCTCATACTCAGGAGGAATGTGCAGTGCTGGCATCTGGTTCGGACTCTCCACCGAGGTCGCCCCCTACGGAAACACCCAGACATAACCCCTCACACTGAGCAGACCACCCTTTAAGAGCTTTCTCTCGCCACGAAATAGTAGGATCATGGGTCATCAACCAGGGAAGCCCCAGTACCACCGGATACGCAGGAGAGTCGATCAGATAGAGTTGAATCGTCTCCTCATGACCCCCCTGCGTCCTCATCCTAAGTGGCGCTGTGACCTCCCCAATCAACCCAGATCCTAACGGACGACTATCTAGGGCATGTACAGGAAAGGGTTTGTCGACTGGAAGGAGGGGAATCCCTAACTTAATACAGAATCTCCGGTCTACAAAATTCCCAGCTGCGCCTGAATCGACTAGCGCCTTATGCTGGGACCGAGGTGCAACCTGTGGGAAACAAACAGGTAAGGTAATGTGCACGACAGAAAGCTCTGGGTAAGTAGGGCGCCTACTCACCTGGGTGGACTCCCCACTGTACGACCGGCTCTCTCCCTCACCAGGGGACCCTCCCCAGCACCTAGCCGCGGTGTGGCCTCCGCGCCCACACTTGGTGCAGGAGACTGCCCCCCTCGGGCTCCTACCTCCTCTCCCTCTAGCGCCAGCACCTCCAAGCTCCATCGGACACTGCTCAGAGGCGCTGGAGGGTGGAATGGGGGGCCCCCACCTGGGACGTCCGCGGGTCGCCAGCAGGTTGTCCAGTCGGATGGCCATGTCCACCAGCTGGTCAAATGTTAGTGTACTGTCCCTGCAGGCTAACTCCCTGCGGACGTCCTCCCGAAGGCTACATCGGAAGTGGTCTATGAGGGCCCTCTCATTCCACCCCGCATCAGCCGCTAGAGTCCGGAACTCCAGTGCGAACGCCTGAGCGCTCCTCATCCCCTGTCGGAGGTGGAATAGACGTTCCCCCGCCGCTCTCCCCTCTGGTGGATGGTCGAAGACCGCACGGAAGCGACGGGAGAACTCCGCATAGGTGACGGTGGCGGCGTCTATTCCCCTCCACTCAGCGTTGGCCCACTCCAACGCCTTGCCGGTGAGACAGGAGATGAGGGCGGAAACGCCTCGTATCCCGAGGGCGCCGGGTGTATGGTGGCAATGTAGAGCTCCACTTGTAGGAGGAACCCCTGACACCCGGCAGCGGTGCCGTCGTACGCCCTCGGGAGCGGAGAGCCGAATCCCACTGGGTTCCGGTCGATGGACGGGCTGGTTGTCCGGTGGTGAAGGTGATGGTGCGATAGGTGGGGCTATGGGAACCCCGCTGGTCTCCCATCGACGAAGGGTGTCCATGACGCCCTCCAAGGCGTGCCCGATACGGTTGATCCGGTGCTCGTGTCCAAGGAGACGCTCCTCCATGGGGTCGACGGGTGCTCCTGCTGATTCCATCTAGTGGTGTGTGATTCTGTCACGTTGCTGTGTATAGGTGTGGTGTGGAATCAGGCGCAGGCAGCAGAGGGTAAGTCCAACAAGACTTTACTTAGCACAAAATAATCCACAACAGCCCGGAGGCAAAAAGACGCACACAGGCGTAATGCAAGCGCACACAAAGGTGCGTAAATCTCTCCTAAACACAAGGAGGAAACTACGGAAAAATAGCGTACCGTAACAGGTAGCGCAACCACGACACGAACAATCACACACAACACAAACCTAACAACAAGGAAACTAAATAGGGTGCTAAACGAGACCTAACACAAAACAGGTGTGACTAACAGACAAAACCAAACAAACACGAAACATCGAGCGGTGGCAGCTAGAACTCCGGAGACGACGACCGGCGAAACCTGCCCGAACAAGGAGGAGGAGCCGCCTCAGCCGAAACCGTGACATGGAGATCGGCGCTCGCCTTATGACGTCGGAGGGCCCGCTGCAGGTGGACATGTGCAGCG
Organism: Coregonus clupeaformis; assembly: GCF_020615455.1. Classification (NCBI taxonomy): domain Eukaryota; kingdom Metazoa; phylum Chordata; class Actinopteri; order Salmoniformes; family Salmonidae; genus Coregonus; species Coregonus clupeaformis. Next base: position 22,682 of record NW_025534442.1, read on the forward strand.
TTCCAGGTCTCCTCCGAGCGCCGCGCCCACTCATCCACCGCAGGAGCCTCGATCTGGCTCTGCTGCCAAGGTGCCAGAACCGGCTGGTAACCTAACACACATTGGAAAGGGGTTAGGTTAGTGGAGGAATGGCGTAGGGAATTCTGGGCCATTTCGGCCCAGGGAACTTACCTTGCCCACTCCTCCGGCCGGTCCTGGCAGTATGTTCTAAGAAACCTACCCACATCCTGGTTCACACGTTCCACCTGCCCATTACTCTCCGGGTGGTAACCCGAGGTGAGGCTCACCGAGACCCCCAACCGCTCCATAAAGGCCCTCCAGACTCTGGAGGTAAATTGGGGACCCCGATCAGACACAATATCCTCGGGTACCCCGTAGTGCCGGAACACATGGGTGAATAGGGCTTCGGCAGTTTGCAGGGCGGTAGGAAGGCCCGGCATGGGGAGCAAACGACAGGCCTTAGAAAACCGGTCCACAACGACCAGTATAGTGGTATTCCCCTGTGAAGGAGGAAGGTCCGTAAGGAAATCCACCGAGAGGTGGGACCATGGTCGTTGTGGAACGGGCAGGGGTAGTAACTTACCCCTAGGCAGATGTCTAGGCGCCTTACACTGGGCGCACACCGAGCAGGAGGAAACATAAACCCTCACATCCCTTGCCAACGTGGGCCACCAGTACTTGGCACTAAGACAGTGCACTGTCCGGCCGATACCCGGGTGTCCAGAGGAGGGTGACGTGTGAGCCCAATAGATCAATCGATCCCGAACCTCGAGCGGAACGTACTTCCGACCCTCCGGGCACTGTTGTGGACTAGGGTCGGTGCGTAACGCCCGCTCGAGCTCAGCATCGACCTCCCACACTACCGGTGCCACCAGACACGACTCCGGCAGTATGGGAGTGGGCTCCACGGACCTCTCCTCCGTGTCATACCGCCGAGACAGCGCATCTGCCTTACCGTTCTGTGACCCAGGGATGTACGTGATCTTAAATGTAAACCGGGTCAAAAACATATTCCATCTAGCCTGCCGAGGGTTTAGCCTCCTCGCTGCCCGGATGTACTCCAGGTTACGGTGGTCCGTCAAAATGAGGAAAGGGTGTTGAGCCCCCTCAAGCCAGTGCCTCCACACCTTTAGGGCCTGTACCACGGCTAACAGCTCCCTGTCCCCTACGTCATAGTTTCGCTCCGCCGGACTGAGCTTCTTGGAATAGAAGGCACAGGGACGGAGTTTAGGTGGCGCGCCTGACCGTTGTGAAAGCACGGCTCCAATACCGGCCTCAGACGCGTCCACCTCTACCTGAAATGGTAAAGAGGGATCCGGATGCGCCAGCACTGGAGCCGAGGTAAACAGGTCCTTCAGCCTCCCAAATGCCCTGTCCGCCTCGGCAGACCACTGCAGACGCACCGGACCCCCTTCAAGAGAGACGTGATGGGAGCTGCCACCTGTCCAAAACCCCGGATAAACCTCCGGTAGTAATTCGCAAACCCCAAAAACTGCTGCACCTCCTTCACAGTGGTTGGTGTTTGCCAATTACGCACGGCTGACACCCGGTCTACCTCCATCCTCACCCCTGACGCAGACAACTGATACCCCAAAAAGGAGACCGACTCCTGGAAAAACACTCACTTCTCTGCCTTAACATACAGGTCGTGCTCCACCAGCCTCCGCAACACTCTGCGCACCAGGGCCACATGCTCGACACGGGTAGGCGAGTACACGAGAATGTCATCTATGTACACCACGACCCCCTGCCCCTGCATGTCCCTGAAGATCTCATCCACGAATGATTGGAAAACTGACGGAGCGTTCATCAACCCGTATGGCATGACAAGATACTCGTAATGGCCCGAGGTGGTACTAAAGGCTGTCTTCCATTCATCGCCCTCCCTGATGCGCACCAAGTTGTACGCGCTCCTGAGATCTAATTTAGTGAAGAAACGCGCCCCATGCAAGGACTCAGTCATGGTCGCAATCAGCGGGAGTGGATAACTGTACTTCACCGTGATCTGATTGAGACCACGGTAATCGATGCACGGGCGTAAACCCCCATCCTTCTTCTTCACAAAAAAGAAACTCGAGGACGCAGGGGAAGTGGAAGGCCGTATGTATCCTTGTCTCAGAGATTCGTCTATGTAAGTTTCCATAGCTTTCTTCTCCTCCTGAGACAGAGGATACACATGGCTCCGTGGGAGCGCAGCTCCTGCCTGGAGGTCTATCGCACAATCTCCCTGCCTATGGGGCGGCAACCGCGTCGCCCTCGACTTACTAAACGCGATGGCCAAATCCCCCATACTCAGGGGGAACGTGCAATGCGGGCACCTGGTTTGGACTCTCCACCGAGGTAGCCCCTACGGAAACGCCCAAACATCGACCCACACACTGGGCAGACCACTCCATCAGAGCCCTCTCCTGCCACGAAATAAATGGGTTATGGGTACTCAACCAGGGCATGCCCAGCACCACCGGATACGCAGGAGAGTCAATCAGAAATAGCTGAATCATCTCCTGATGACCCCCCTGCGCACACATCCTAAGTGGCGCAGTGACCTCCCTGATCAAGCCCGCACCCAACGGACGGCTATCTAGGGCATGAACGGGGAAAGGGACATCAACAGGAAGAAGGGGAATCCCTAAGGCTAAACAAAACTTCTTATCAACAAAATTCCCAGCCGCGCCTGAATCTACCAGCGCCTTATGCTGGGAATGAGGTGCTACCTGTGGAAAACTCACAGGTATACAAAAATGTGCAACAGAGAGCTCTGGGTGAGTGGGGCGCCTACTCACCTGGAAGGAATCCCCAGTGCGGGACCTGTCGTCCTCTCCCCTAGGAGGCCATCCCCAGCACCTAGCCGCGGTGTGTCCTCCCCGACCACAGTTGGTGCAGGGGATGGACCCCCTAGTAAGCCGACCCCCTCTCTCTCTAGCGCCAGCGCCCCGAGCTCCATGGGACACGGCTCGGAGGCGCTGGAGGGTGAAATGGACGGACCCCCTCGGGACGTCCGCGGGTAGCTAGTAGGTTATCCAGCCTGATGGACATGTCGACCAACTGGTCGAACGAGAGGCTGGTGTCCCTACAAGCCAGCTCCCGACGGACGTCCTCTCGTAGACTACATCTGTAGTGATCGACGAGAGCCCGATCATTCCACCCTGCATCTGCCGCTAGAGCACGGAATTCGAGGGCGAACTCTTGGGCACTCCTCCTCCCCTGCCGGAGGAAGACCAGACGCTCCCCGCCGCTTCCCCTCGGGGATGGTCAAACACCGCCCTGAAGCGGCGGGAGAACTCGTCGTACGTGATGGTGTCCGCGTCGATCCTCCTCCACTCCGCGTTGGCCCATTCCAATGCCTTCCCGGAAAGGCAGGAGATCAGGGCGGACACGCTCTCATGTCCCGAGGGCGCCGGGTGCACGGTGGCCAGGTACAGCTCCACCTGGAGAAGGAATCCCTGACACCCGGCCGCGGTTCCATCGTAGGCCCTCGGGAGCGAGAGTCGGACTCCTCGGGATTCCGGTGCGGGAATGGGCGGACTGGCCGATGGTGCTGGCAGGGAGGGTGGTGGTGGAGGCGTTCCCCAGCCTCGGATGGTGGTGATCACCTCCTGCAGTGCGGTCCCCATCTGCAGGATCTGGTCCCGTTGTTCCCGAACCTGGTCCTCCAGCGTCGTCTGGGCTGCTGCGGCTCCTGCTGATTCCATTATTGGTGTGTTATTCTGTCACGCGTGCTGTAGGTGGGTGGAGTGGTGGAATCAAACGCAGAACACCGAAGGATAGTCCAAACAACTTTAGTTAATCTCCAAACAGGAAAAATAACAACACTTGCCCGAAGGAAAAAATACGCACGAAGGCGAAATAGCAACAAGCGCACTAACAGGTGCGTAACGCTCCAACGCAGTGGAGGAAAGCTCAACCGAGCGAAAAGGCGAAAATAAGCCCAACACACGACAGACCAAAATCAATAACACACAACACCTGACAAACACAACGAGAACTAAATAGGACACTAATGACACTAAATGATAACAGGTGTGACAACAATCAGACAAAAGCAAACGAACATGAAACATACAACGGTGGCAGCTAGTATTCCGGAGACAACGAACGCCGAAGCCTGCCCGAACAAGGGAGAGAGGCAGCCTCGGCCGAAACCGTGACAGGGTCAGAAGTTTACGTACACTCAATTGCCTTTAAATTGTTTAACTTGGGTTAAACGTTTCGGGTAGCCTTCCACAAGCTTCCCACAATAAGTTGGGTGAATTTTGGCCCATTCCTCCTGACAGAGCTGGTGTAACTGAATCAGGTTTGTAGGCCTCCTTGCTTTCACATGCTTTTTCAGTTCTGCCCACACATTTTCTATAGGATTGAGGTAAGGGCTTTGTGATGGCCACTCCAATACCTTCACTTTGTTGTCCTTAAGCCATTTTGCCACAACTTTGGAAGTATGCTTGGGGTCATTGTCCATTTGGAAGACCCATTTGCAACCAAGCTTTAACTTCCTGACTGATGTCTTGAGATGTTGCTTCAATATATCCACATCATTTTCCTTCCTCATGATGCCATCTATTATGTGAAGTGCACCAGTACCTCCTGCAGCAAAGCACCCCCACAGCATGATGCTGCCACCCCCATGCTTCACAGTTGGGATGGTATTCTTCGGCATGCAAGCAACCCCCTTTTTCCTCCAAACATAACAAATGGTCATTATGGCCAAACAGTTCTATTTTTGTTTCATCAGACCAGAGGACATTTCTCCAAAAAGTACGATCTTTGTCCCCATGTGCAGTTGCAAACCGTAGTCTGGCTTTTTTATGGCGGTTTTGGAGCAGTGGCTTCTTCCTTGCTGAGCGGCCTTTCAGGTTATGTCGATATAGGACTCGTTTTACTGTGGATATAGATACCTTTGTACCTGTTTCCTCCAGCATCTTCACAAGGTCATTTGCTGTTGTTCTGGGATTGATTTGCACTTTTCGCACCAAAGTACGTTAATTTTTAGGAGACAGAACGCGTCTCCTTCCTGAGCGGTATGACGGCTGCGTGGTCCCATGGTGTTTATACTTGCGTACTATTGTTTGTACAGATGAACCCTGGTACCTTCAGGCGTTTGGAAATTGCTCCCAAGGATGAACCAGACTTGAGGAGGTCTACAAATGTTTTTCTGAGGTCTTGGCTGATTTCTTTTTATTTTCCCATGTCAAGCAAAGAGGCACTGAGTTTGAAGGTAGGCCTTGAAATACATCCACAGGTACACCTCCAATTGACTCAAATGATGTCAATTAGCCTATCAGAAGCTTCTAAAGCCATGACATCATTTTCTGGAATTTTCCAAGTTGTTTAAAGGCACAGTCAACTTAGTGTATGTAAACTTCTGACCCACTGGAATTGTGATACAGTGAATTATAAGTGAAATAATCTGTTTGTAAACAATTGTTGGAAAAATGACTTGTGTCATGCACAAAGTAGATGTAGATGTCCTAAGCGACTTGCCAAAACTATAGTTTGTTAACAAGAAATTTGTGGAGTGGTTGAAAAACAAGTTTTAATGACTCCAAAGTGTATGTAAACTTCCGACTTCAACTGTACCTAGTTTAAATATCAACAGTATTGCCACAGCAGCATACCATTTGATTAACACTCTTTCTAACCCTGGCAGTGATTCTGAATGCAGATTGTAGGAATCCACTCTGGATGGATTCCAATAGGAATTAAACATCACTTTGCAAGCCAGTGAAGACTGGTCACCAGCAAAAACACAGCGAAGGCTGTAAGTGAATAAGATGGCATTGACTACAATACAGTATTTGCATGTGAAATGAGTAAAACAGTATGTAAACATTATTAAAGTGACCAGTGTTCCATTATTAAAGTGACCAGTGATTCAGAAAGTATTCAGACCCCTTTTTCCACATTCTGTTACGTTACAACCTTATTTTAAAATTGATTAAATTGTTTTTTACCCCTCATCAATCTACACACAATACCGCATAATGACAAAGCAAAATTTACATAAGTATTCAGACCCTTTACTCAGTACTTTGTTGAAGCACCTTTGGCAGCGATTACAGCCTCAAGTCTTTTTGGGTATGACGCTACAAGCTTGGCACACCTGTATTTGGGGAGTTTCTCCCATTCTTCTCTGCACATCCTCTCAAGCTCTGTCAGGTTGGATGGGGAGCGTCGCTGCACAGCTATTTTCAGGTCTCTCCAGAGATGTTCAATCAGGTTCAAGTCCGAGCTCTGGCTGGGCCACTCAAGGACATTCAGAGAATTGTCCTGAAGCCACTCCTGTGTTGTTTTGGCTGTGTGCTTAGGGTCGTTGTCCTGTTAGAAGGTGAACCTTCACCCCAGTCTGAGGTCCTGAGCACTCTGGAGCAGGTTTTCATCAAGGATCTCTCTGTACTTTGCTCCGTTCATCTTTCCCTCGAACCTGACTAGTCTCCCAGTCCCTGCCGCTGAAAAACATTTCCACAGCATGATACTGCCACCACCATGCTTCACCGTAGGGATGGTTCCAGGTTTCCTCCTGACATGACCCTTGGCATTCAGGCCAAAGAGTTCAATCTTGGTTTCATCAGACCAGAGAATCTTGTTTCTCATGGTCTGAGAGTCCTTTAGGTGCCTTTTGGCAAACTCCAAGTCAAAATAATATTTATTTATTTCTTCCTCATTTATCTCTCTCTCTTCTTCACCTCATGGAAAATGTATGGCAATCTTTCTTTATTAAGCTAAAACAGATATATTGTTAATGTTGAACAATGAAAAGGAACATGGCAATATAATGGAGAAAATAGAAAATCTATTATGCATGTCTGGTTATGATCACATCTGATAATGAGCATTTTTATGCATGTCTGTGTGTGTGTGCGTCCGTGTGTATGTGTGTGTGTGGACCTTGGAGCAGTCTCCTTCAGAGGATACATTTTATGGAGTCTTTAAAGTCAGCCGGTGAATGAGATAATTTAGCTCCATTTCCTGGCTGGCTAATATCAATAGAGCGTGATGGAGAGTTAAAGAGTGTAAAGAGTGGTGGATGCAATTAGCCATTATAAATCACACTGATTCCAGCGAGATGGAGAGAGGGGGAGAGAGAGAAAGAGATGGAGAGAGAGAGAGAGCAAGTGAGACAGAAAGGGAAGGAAGGAGTCACTCTCCTCCAACTTTATCTGAAACAGCTCCATCTGTCAAAATGACCGTCTCACTCTCTCTCTCTCTCTCTCTCTCTCTCTCTCTCTCTCTCTCTCTCTCTCTCTCTCTCTCTCTCTCTCTCTCTCTCTCTCTCTCTCTCTCTCTCTCTCTCAACATCCAAGCTGTCTGCAGAAACAGACGAGCGGCATCCAGTCTAAGACTGAATTAGGTTAGAATTGATTAGATCATACCGGTTGGTAGATCTGGTGGTAGATCTAACCAAATCTATATGCAGCCCTGTCATAGCCTTGACGCCAGGGTGAGTTATTGTTGCTAATGAAGCAAACTTTGTCTGTTCTCCACCATAACTATGAGGCTTACAGTGCATTCAAAAAGTATTCAGACCCCTTGACTTTTTCCACATTTTGTTACGTTTCAGCCTTATTCTAAAATGGATTCAATTGTTTTTTCCCTCATCAATCTACACACAATACCCCATAATAACAAAGCAAAATCAGGATTTTAGAAATGTTTGTAAACATATATATATATAACGGAAATATCACATTTACAAAAGTATTCAGACCCTTTACTCAGTCCTTTGTTGAAGCACCTTTGGCAGTGATTACAGCCTTGAGTCGTCTTGGGTATGACGCTACAAGCATGGCACACCTGTATTTGGGGAGTTTGTCACATTCTTCTCTGCAGCTCCTCTCAAGCTCTGTCAGGTTGGATGGTGAGCGTCGCAGCACAGCTATTTTCAGGTCTCTCCAGAGATGTTCGATCGGGTTCAAGTCCGGGCTCTGGCTGGGCCACTCAAGGACATTCAGAGAATTGTCCTGAAGCCACTCCTGCGTTGTCTTGGCTGTGTGCTTAGGGTAGTTGTCCTGTTGGAAGGTGAACCTTCCCCCCATTCTGATGTCCTGAGCACTCTGGAGCAGGTTTTCATCAAGGATCTCTCTGTACTTTGCTGTGATCATCTTTCCCTCGAACCTGACTAGTCTCCCAGTCCCTGCCGCTGAAAACATCCCCACAGCATGATGCTGCCACCACCATGCTTCACCGTAGGGATGGTGCCAGGTTTCCTCCAGACGTGATGCTTGGCATTCAGGCCAAAGAGTTCAATCTTGGTTTCATCAGACCAGAGAATCTTGTTTCTCATGGTCTGAGAGTCCTTTAGGTGCCTTTTGGCAAACTCCAAGTGGGCTGTCATGTGCCTTTTACTGAGGAGTGGCTTCCGTCTGGCCACTCTACCATAAAGGCCTGATTGGTGGAGTGCTGCAGAGATGGTTGTCCTTCTGGAAGGTTCTCCCATCTCCACGGAGGAACTCTGGAGCACTGCCAGAGTGACCATCGGGTTCTTGGTCACCTCCCTGACCAAGGCCCTTCTCACCCAATTGCTCAGTTTGGCCAGGCAGCCAGCTGTAGGAAGAGTCTTGGTGGTTCCAAACTTCTTCCATTTAAGAATGATGGAGGCCACTGTATTATTGGGGACCTTCAATGTTGCAGGCATTTTTTGGTACCCTTCCCCAGATCTGTGCCTCGACACAATCATGCACTGACAATTGTGGGACCTTATATAGACAGGTGTGTCGTGTGTGCCTTTCTAAATAATGTCCAATCAATTGAATGTACCACAGGTGGACTCCAATCAAGTTGTAGAAACATCTCAAGGATGATCAATGGAAACAGGATGCACCTGAGCTCAATTTCGAGTCTCATAGCAAAGGGTCTGAATACTTATGTAAATAAGGTATTTCTGTTTTTTATTTGTAATAATTTTGCAAACATTTCAAAAAACCTGTTTTGGCTTTGTCATTATGGGGTATTGTGTGTAGATTGATGAGGAAAAAAACGTTGTTTCATCCATTTTAGAATAAGGCTATAACGTAAAATGTTTTGTAAAAAGTCAAGGGGTCCTTTCCGAATGCACTGTATGTGCTCTCCCTATGGGATCGTAACAATGAGACTGCTGAATAACACTTCTTTAGCCTGAACAGAGCTTACAGTGAACCTTCAGATGGTATTCACAAACAGTTTCGAGTTTTATGCACTACCTTTGACCAGAGCTCTATGGTCCATGGTCAAAAGTAGTGCACTATATAGGGAATACGGGGCCATTTAGGACACAGCCAGTCCCTGAGCCTTGGGCCCAATAGTGGATCCAGAGTACAGTGCCGTGATTGGAATGCATTAGTTTAAAAAAAATAAACAAATAGGTTTATTGGGGTAAATCAATAAGGGCCGGTCTTCAACAAGAAACTCTCCACTGATGCCAGTGTCAGAACTCCTCTGAGGTGGGCCTCATTTGCATAATTATTGAATATTAGTTACATGGGGCCTACTCCGACCACAAAGGTACACATGCTGAATACTGATGTGCATTGATGTGCTCTACAGAGCCATAGCTAAAATTACACAACTAAAACCCTGCACTGATAGTACTATGCAGTACAGTATGTGCTATTGACTGAACGAGGCAACTGTTTCAATGTACTACAGTTTATTCTTGATGGTTTGGAAGACGACAGTGCCCTACTTTGCAGTTGCCCGCTGCTGTCTCAGAGAGGGTATTGAAGAACACAGATTCAACCACCCCCACAACCCCCCCTCCCCCAAAAAATCACTGAGTGCTTCCCCTTCTCCATTTTTCCTCCCTCCCCCTCCCTTCACCCACGACTGAGACTACAGTGGTTTCCATCACTCAGCACATCCAGAGGAACATGAACATGAAGTTGAAATATTAACCATATTTTCTGCCCGGAAACAACATACACTCCAGGACAGCAGCGCAGCTGCAGCTGATCTTAGACCAGTGATCCAGGCACCGTCTCCTCTCTCCTCCTCCATCACACATGGGAGACACACTTGAGTCTTTTGTTTTACTTTCTATCTCATTCTCCCATACACCCTGAAGGCAGTTGGAGTGAAGGCTTGGATGGATTTTTTAAACACGAGGGGGTTTTTAAAGTCAGTGAACGCTGTTGTGTCAATGGATAAAGCTGTGGCTGAGCAAGCCTTCTAGCAATGACTATCCTCTGAGGAGAGGAGGAGAGAAAAAATGAGGGGAGAGGAGGGGGGAGGAAAGGAGAGGAGAGGAGGGGGGAGGAAAGGAGAGGAGAGCAGAGGAGAAAAGAAAGGAGAGGCGAGAATGGAGAGGAGAAGGTGGAGATGAGAGGAGCTAGGAGACAAGAGGAGTGTGGTCCAGTGAGCCAGCATGTAGCTGTCCATGATATCAGCAGTGGGCCTCGGTCTGCTACTGCTGACAGGATCAGAACACAGCAAAGAGCAGGGGCACCCGCAGAGCTAAATGAAACCACAGAGGGAGACAAAGAGAGAGTGAGAGGAGTGAGAGTAGAGCGAGAGAGAGGAGAGAGAGAGACAAACAGACAGACAGAAAGACAGACATGAGAGCCAAATGTTTGGGTTCACAAAATGGTTGTTTTGGTGACCATACCTCCCAGTGCCACCAGAGACCAGTTGGAACAACCTTCAACCTTGTACACACAACACAAGACTTCATAACATAACAGGTACCCAGCCCAAGGAGACACTTGTCTCAGTTCATTTAATCCAGAGCCAAAGGTAATGCAGTTACAGATCCCTCCTGGCAGCTGGCAGCGCTCTGTACACACTGTCACATTATACTCTTCCTCCTCACAGAGTGTTTCTGTCTGCCTGACTACATGGTGGTACCGTAGCTACCCTGGCATCGCACTATAAAGCCTCCCCTCTTGGCTCCTCGTTTATATCCTGGAAATGAACTTGTGCGTTGTGCAGCGTGAGTCTCATTCCCAGTGGATGGGATGTGGTTCCATTTGGTATTTAAATGGGTCAAACTGTGGTGATTTATTCATGGTCTAGGTATTTAGTGCCACTCAGCCTGGCTGACTGGCAGGACAGCTGTCTGCTTTGCTGTCCTCCTCCCCCTCACAACATAAACTCTCCCACCCTCCCCCCTTCCCTCACTCTCTCACTGTCCCACTCCATCATACCAACTCCACAGCCACTGAAGGGAATCTGAAGATTTATGTTACCTTAGTGTGCACATTATGGGTATAGCACAATATGGATAGTCATTTGAGTCACACGCTATCATACAACGTGAGACATGACTCTAAGTGCTGTGCCAAGATGGGACCATCCAGGTGATTCAGCACCATGGACAGTGTTAGAGATTTTTAAAAAGTACATACACCGTAAGTGCATTTAAATAAATTGTAAAGTGTATTATAGTCCCCCATCCCACCCACCCACAGTCAACAAGACACACAAGCGCATTCACATGAACATTATGCTATAAGCACACAAACACACACACAAATGCAAATGCAGTGCTAGCTGTGCCACTAGAGATCCTGGTTCGAAACCAGGCTCTGTCGTAGCCGGCCGCGACCGGGAGACCCATGGGGCGGCGCACAATTGGCCCAGCATCTTCCAGGGTAGGGGAGGGAATGGCCGGCAGGGATGTAGCTCAGTTGGTAGAGCATGGCATTTGCAATGCCAGGGTTGTGGGTTCGATTCCCACGGGGGGCCAGTATGAATAATAATTAAAATAAAGATTTTAAAAAAGAAAAAATATATTTATAAAAAATTAAAAACAAATAATAATAATGTATGCACTCGCTAACTGTGAGTCGCTCTGGATAAGAGCGTCTGCTAAATGACTAAAATGTAAAAATGTACACTAAATATCGGTCTCCTCAAAGAGAGGGAGGAAGGAGGCATCGTGCCCCATAAACAGATCTCCACTGAGCTCTAATGTGGAGTGGCACTCTGTCAACAGTCCTACTGCTCATCTGTACTGCATGCTAGAGCCATTACAGCTCCCTCTCTCTCTCTCTCTCTCTCTCTGTCTCTCTCGCTTTCTCACTCATTCACTCTTTCTCTTTGTCATTCACTCTTTTGCTTTTCTGTCCCAATCCATTCATTTAACCCCCCCCCCCCCTTAGTCTTCCCAACCTGGCAGTCATTCTTATTGCAGAATGTTGGACATCCCCACTCTGGCTGGATTCCAGTAGGAATTACACATCAATTTGCAAGCCATCATAATGTGACTTGCAGGCCTGAAAACCATGAGTTTCAGGCCATTGCATTAGGGTAAAACTAGGCCCTCAAAATAGGGCCTTATTAAATACTTTTTGTATTGTGTTATATAATAGAAAATGTATGATAACATATTCGCTTAGGATCTCACTTCGGGAAGGCCACAGGACTGAAAATGGATGAATGCAACAATCATGTCTCTGTCACTAACAAATAAAGTCATGGGTGACTCTATAGTCCACTCGAAAGGCAAGGCACTCTGGGAAGTATGCAAATAAGGCTTTACACTAAGCAGTGTGTTAGTTCAACTCTAAAAAGTGTGGACTCGTATAGACACTGGACCAGTGTTAAATTTAACACTGTCAGTGTTGGTTTAACACTGGACAATTTGCTGTTTATATAAACTAGGACCCAGACTTTTTCCTGACCATGTCACGTGACGAGGAACAACTCCTGGCCCTATAAATGACGGATGAAGTCAAGAACAGGACGACAGAACTTCGAAACAATACATCAAGGCCAAGTCATCCATCTTTATTCCCATTTCCTCAGTTCCCCTGGGTTTAACTCTTTCCAGGGCTAACCACTCACAAGCAGAAGGATGAAAGAGGGAGCGCAGTGTCTCAAGGGGAACATACAACCTAGACTCCCAACCGGTTTGGATTTAGCTGCAAATGGAAAAAAACTACTACCCTTGAATATTGATTCACTCCCTTTACTAACCTATATAATATTTACATTGTCCCCTGCAGACAATCTTATATGTTCACTCGCACTACGATCATCTTCTCCTGTTGCTACTTGAATACCATATAATACCTGTACGTATCTATTTCTAACGCCAGCCTCTTGTGTTCAGTCACTGGTGCTGCTCACCTCACATGCTTTCAGACAGCACTCTCAGGTACAAGAGTCAACTCCAGAGTTGGTGCAGCACACAGCCTCCTCTCTCCCTTTGCAATCATCCACCTCTCCAGCACAGTAGATTACAGTGAGTGAACTCTCAGAGTCACCTGCATTAATGAACAATGGGGGAGAATAGGGCCTTTGTTTTGTGCATTCAAACACTACAGAAAGGTTCCAAAAGATCACACACAGGCACCTACACACTACTCTGAAAGTGATATACAGACAATGAAGTGAAATTGCGCTCTCTCTGTCTCTACCTCGCTCTGATCTTTTGTTTTAGAGAGGTTCAGGTGGCTGCTTTGATTCTCTCTCTTCTTTTCGGAGGGGAGGGGTGCAGTGTGTTCATTTAGCTCCCCTGAGAGCTCTGCTGATGGAGGGAGAGATGGAGGGCACGATTTCACAGAGGTTTACCCACGATTCGCCTCTGGTAAAAGCCAACACACACAAAAATAAAATACCCACACCCCCAATGCGGCAAACAGCCAGAGATGCTTATCAAGGTCACCTTGCAGACAGCCAGGTACATTGCTTCTCTCACACCTTGTACTGTACAATCATAGCTCTACATTCTCATTGCTTTTTGTATCACCTGTCTGATGCTGACATTTTCCCACAAGCACCTCATCAGACTGTCTAGTAAGATCACACATTAGATCTTACTTCATAAATCCTCTTCATCAGTAAGTGCATTGACGAAGTCATCCCCACAGTGAGCGTGCGTACATATCCCAACCAGAAGCCATGGATTACGGGGCGCTGTTGGAAGCCAAGGATGTAGCACGCGTCTCCCTATCGCTCCTGAGTTAGTGACCAAATTTATATATTTAACTTTGCAAAATTGCATACATTTCTGTTTGCCCAGGCGTCTGAAGAGACCCATAAACAACTCAGTTCAAGTTTAATAAATTCAAATTCGTAATGACATCAACCCGGCCAAAAACAGAGTCTGCAAGAGCAGGCCGCAACAAGCCTGCAACTTCTCCCCGACTCACCCCCGCCACCGAACGCTGCCAATGCCGGCCCCACGGAAACACTGACTGTGGAGATGCTGCAATCCGTGATAGGCACCCTCAAAACCGACATTTTCGGAAAAATTGACTGTCTCTCTACCAATCTCAGGTCAGAGATATCAACGATCAAAGACGAGCTTAAAAAATCTATCGAGAGTATACAGAATAAGCTCGACGCACATGGGGGTGACTTTATCGGATTTGGAGCGAGGTGCTACAGACCACAGCACTCGCATTAGCGAGCTAGAGGCTAACGTCGGCTCATTGACAACTAGGGTGGCATTCCTCGATAATAGATGCGAAGATATGGAAAGTAGAATGCGGAGGAACAACATTCGTCTACTGGGAATACCGGAGGGAGTGGAGGGCCCAAGGCCCACGGAGTACATGGCCCAGCTACTTCAGGAGCTACTCGGGCTAGAGGAGAAGCCATTGCTAGACCGGGCTCACCGCACTCTGCGTAGCCGACCCAGGGACGGAGAACCCCCACGACCATTTGTCATCAGGGTGCATTTCTTTCACGTCCGCAACGACATACTGAGAAGATCGGGAGAAGCATCCCTCTTCTACATAAGGGTAAAAGAGTCTCGATATTTGCGGACTACACAACAGCTGTGGCTAAGAGGCGGGCTAGCTTTGGAGCTGTGGAACGCCAACTACACGCCTGCCCGGGCGTGAAGTTCGGCCTCATCTACCCTGCGGTTTTGAGACTGACTTTACCGGACGGCTCCATGCACAGATTCGAGGACCCGGCTATAGCGGCAGATTTCATCAACAAGAACGTGAAAGCGGCTGTTGTACCGCATGGTGTGTAACAAATGGTTGGCTGGCTGGTCTTCCTAGCAGGCTAGTTAGCAGGCCGAATGGGTGACTAACGAAGCCATCTTTGCTGGGTTCATCGACATATGAATGTCATTCTCTTTTTATCTCTTTATTTCCAGCCCAGGTTTGCCGCCTCTAATGCCAATATCTGGGGGTCTGCATGGCTGTTTCAGTTTGTTCATTTACCATCTGCGTCGAGGTTAAACCTCTCTTAATCGAGGATAATTTTCCTTAAACTCTGTTGGGGACCATTCTATCCATGTTTGGCTTACTCTAGTTAAATGGTCACTAATCTTAGGTAGCACAGAGTAAGAGTTATCATGCTTAGCTCTAAACTTTCTTTGTATTTAGGGTTTTGCTTGCATCTCATTTGGGGAGATGCTTCGGCAAGGGCGGGTGTGAGGGAAGGGTTTGTTCACTCTCTATTTGTATATAGTTTGTATATGTTTTTTGTGCCTCTTCGCTTGATTTTTTCAAATCGGTTTTCTCTACACTCCCAGATATGTCCACCCATATGTTGATTTTAGGAGGTGACTTTAACTGTTGGTTAGACCCACAATTGGATCGATCCTCCACTAAACCTACCACCTTATCTGTAACGATCCCGGCAGTCTGAGTCGGGTCCTGTCTGTGGACTAGTTTTTCTGCTCGTGATCTCCAGTTTCCCGAGGGTTCTGGAACGCTCCGGGGAGCTCTCTTGATTTCCGCACCTGCATCCCATCAGCAATCTGCACACCTGGTCCTGATCATCACCCTTCTTAGGCTCTGGCCTAACATCCATTCCCCGCCGGATGCGTTAGCCATGAACATCCCTCGTGCGAACCTTCATCCAACCTCTGCCTGGTGGTCGGCGGCTGCCGAGCCATGATCGGATCAACCACTGCACCCCCAACAACTAATCAACGCGCGCTCTGTTCCCTGGATTATTCAGCACCACTCTTGAACTTGTAAATAAACACTCACCTTCGTTTCAACTTACCTTGTCCTGGTCTGCTTCTGGGTTCTGGCTTTGTAACTCGTGACAGAACGATCCGGCCAGTAATGAACCCAGCGGACCTGGACTCTGTTCGGCCATGCCATTACCCATCAGGAGAAGATGTTGGGCCATGCATAGCACGGAGCTACAGGAGATCGTTGGCAGTTCGGAACCTTTCTACCGGTCTGACGGAGGTCCAGAACCAGCGCGAGTTTCCGGTGGAGGATCCACTACCGGTTTCACCCATCTCGCCTGCCGCGTCTGGAGCGGTGTCCTTCCGTGAGCCCAAGGTTCCGACGCCGGATAAATATGAGGGGGAGCTGGGAAGATGCCGTTCTTTCCTTATGCAGTGTGGGTTAGTGTTCGATCTACAGCCCTACTCTTATGCCACAGACAAGGCTAGGATAGCCTTTGTGATTGAGTTGCTGCGTGGTCGAGCGCTGGAGTGGGCTTCAGCCGTTTGGGAACGACAAGACCCCTGCATGGCTTCATACCCGGGGTTCACGGCCGAGCTGAGGAAGCTTTTCGACCATTCCGTCGAGGGAGGGACGCAGCTAGGCGCCTGTTTTCGCTTCACCAAGGAACTCGCAGCGTGGCCGACTTCGGTGATCGAAGTTCAAGACGTTGGCTGTGGAGAGTGGGTGGAATGAGGAGTCTCTGCAAGCGGCCTTCTACCAGGGTCTGTCGGAGCAGCTCAAGGATGAGTTGATCTCCTATCCGGAGCCTAGTGACCTGGACAGCTTGGTAGCCTTGTCTATTCGGGTGGATAATCGAGTCCGAGAGCGAAGGAGGGAGAAGCAATGGGGTCCGTCCAATCGATCAGCTTCTCAGGTTCCAGTCGGGTCGGGAGCGGGACCAGAATACGCCGATCATCGTCCACCACACAGGATTAGTGGAGAGGTCCTGTCTCCCGATTCGGAACCAATGCAAGTAGGGGCGGCACGGGTTAACCAAGGAGGAACGCCAACTCAGACGTAGGACTAACTGTTGCCTCTACTGTGGTGGTTCGGGACATTACCTCGCCACCTGTTCCCGGCGGTCGCCAAACTGCGCGGCTCGCTAAAGTTGGGAGGACTTTTAGCGAGCCAGTTTCGACCTCTCAATACCTCTGTCAGACCCCGTTTCCGGCTACCCTTGTGAACAGGAATCAGAGCTTAGCGATTAACGCTTTATCGATTCAGGTGCCGGCGGAAGCTTTCTTGATGCCGAGTTGGTGGAACAGCTGGGGCTTTCCAAGGAGCAATTGCCGAAGCCATTGAAGCGACCACTCTGAACGGCAGTAGGCTGGGCACGCATCACGATGAGGACTGAACCGGTTAAGATGCTGTTGTCGGGAATCATTCGGAGATGATTTCATTCTTCATTCTGCCGTCTTCCCATGTTCCTCTGGTCCTTGGATACCCCTGGCTGAAGGGAACACAATCCCACGTTCGATTGGGTGACGGGCAAGGTAACGAGTTGGAGCCTTGATTGTCATGCTAACTGTCTCAAGACTGCCTGTCCCCCCGGTTCCCAGTCAGGTGATTGAGGCTAAACCCCCAGATTTGTCCCTGGTTCCCGAGACATATCACGATTTGGGGGAAGTGTTCAGTAAGCAGAAGGCTCTGTCACTCCCCTCCCCACCCGACCATATGATTGTGCCATCAACCTGTTCCCTGGAGCTGTCTACCCCAAGGGAAGGTTATACAGTATCTCCCGCCCTGAACGTGAGGCTTTGGAGACCTACATCAAGGAGTCCCTAGCTGCTGGTCTCGTTCGTCCCTCGTCATCACCCCTGGGGGGCAGGATTCTTCTTTGTGGGTAAGAAGGATGGCTCTTCGACCGGTATTGATTATCGGGGGTTGAATGACATCACGGTCAAGAACAAGTATCCCCTGCCCTTGATGAGTTCTGCCTTCGACTCCTTACAGGGTGCTACGGTGTTCACTAAGCTAGACCTACGCAATGCGTATCACATGGTCCGGATCAGAGAGGGAGACGAGTGGTTGACGGGTTTCAACACACCGATGGGTCACTTGAGTATCAGGTGATGCCGTTTGGACTGACCAATGCTCCAGCGGTATTCCAGAGTATGGTGAACGACGTCCTGAGAGATATGATCGGTCTCTTTGTGTTTGTTTATCTGGATGACATTCTGATCTTCTCGAAGGAACCTTCAGACCACGTCCAGCATGTCCGGCAGGTTCTGCAGCGATTGTTGGAGAATCGCCTGTTCGTGAAGGCCGAGAAGTGCGAGTTTCACGCCCACACGACATCCTTTCTCGGGTACATCATCTCCAGGGGAGAGATTAGGATGGACCAGGAGAAGGTTAGAGCGGTTCTGGAATGGGCCCAGCCCGGCACGAGATTGCAGCTCCAGAGATTTTTGGGGTTTGCGAATTTACCGCAGATTCATCCGGGATTACAGCCGTGTGGCCGCTCCGTTAACTGCCTTGACTTCCAGTATCAGGAGCTTCAAGTGGAATCCGGAGGCGGATCGAGCGTTGGGATTTGAAGAGGCGATTCACCAACGCACCGATCTCTCTCAACCGACACGGTCCGCCAGTTGCGTTGAAGTGGACGCGCCTGATGTGGGAGTTGACGCCATCCCCGCAGCGATGCTCCACGGACAGTAAACTCCATCCCTGCGCCTACTACTCGCCGCTCGCCTGGGAGAGGAATTACGATGTGGGTAACCGGGAGCTTTCGCGGTGAAACTTGCCTTGGAGGAGTGGCGCCACTGGTTGGAGGGGGCGGAGCAACCGCTTATTGTCTGGACTGACCACAAGAATCTTGCTTACGTGCAATCGGCTAGACGCTCCCAACTCCCCACCAGGTGGTCGTTGTTTTTCGGACGATCAATTTTTTCCTGACGCCGACTGGATCTAAGAACGGCAAGGCGGACGCCTTGTCCGGATGTTCTCCAAGACGGAGGAGAGTGGGTCCAAGACCGAGACAATTCTCCCCCGAACTGCGCCGGGGGAGCTGTTAGGTGGGAAGATTGAGGAGGAGGTGATGGGGCCTTCGGACGAGCCCGGTCCCGTAACGGTCCACCCGGGTCGGGTTGTTTGTGCCTGAGTCTTCGTCTCTGGGTCCTCAAATGGTCCTACGCCAGCAAGATGGCTTGTCACCCTGGCGTGGCTCGGACGATGGCGCTTCTCGCAGACGTGGTGGCCCGCCATGGCCGAGGATACTCGGGTTATGTTGCTGCCTGTCCAGTGTGTGCGCAGAATAAGAGTACCAATCGGCCCAGCTCTGGACTACTTCACCCCCTTCCTATTCCCCGCGACCATGGTCGCATCTGGCCCTGGACTTTGTCACTGGGTTGCCCGCTTCTGAGGGGAACACGGTCGTTCTGACTATCGTGGACAGATTCAGCAAGTTCGCCCACTTTGGCCAATTGCCAAGCTTCCCTCTGCCCCGGAGACGTCCGAGATCCCGGTTAGGAGGTTTTCAGGGTCCACGGTTTGCCCAGTGATATCGTTTCCGACCGTGGCCCTCAGTTTACCTCTGCTGTCTGGAAGTCCTCTGTTTGGCCATTGAGCTACAGTCAGTCTCACATCTGGTTTTCACCCCCAATCTAATGGGCAGGCGGAGAGAGCCAACCAGAAGATGGAATCCACGCTACGCTGCCGGCCTCTTCCAACCCCACCTCCTGGGTCTCTCAGTTGCCTTGGGTTGAGTATGCCCACAATACTCTCCCTACATCTGCCACTGGGATGTCTCCCTTCCAGTGCCGTATGGCTACCAACCTCCCTTGTTCCCTTCTCAGGAGAAGGAGCTCTCAGTGCCTTCTGTTCAGGCCCATATTCGTCTTGCCACCGGACCTGGCATCGGGCCAGAAAGGCACCCAGAGTTTCGGACCGTATCAGCTCCAGGCGACCGCCGCCGGATCCCCCGCCTCCCACCTATACCATCGGAGATAGGGTCTGTTGGCCACACGGGATCTTCCTTTACGGACTGGAGTCCAGGGAAGTTGTTACCGGGTTCATTGGTCCGCTTGTGGTGGGAGAAGGTGATCAATCCCGGTGGCAGTTCGACTCAAACTCCCGAGGACGCTCAGAGTCCATCCCACCTTTCATGTCTCCTGCCTCAAGCCTGTTTTCCTCAGTCCTCTGTTGCCTCCTCCGCCGCCTCCTCCTCCTCCTCGGATGATCGGAGGTGGTCTGCCTACACGGTGCGACGCATCATGGATTCCAGACGGCGGGGCCGGGGTTTCAGTATCTCGTGGACTGGGAGGGGGTATGGTCCTGAAGAGAGGAGTTGGATTCCGGCGACAGATCCTAGATGCTGACCTCATCCGTGACTTCTACCGCCTCCATCCCGGCGCTCCGGGAGTCCGCCCGGGGCCGGAGGGGGGTACTGTAACGATCCCCGGCAGTCTGAGTCGGGTCCTGTCTGTGGACTAGTTTTTCTGCTCGTGATTCAGTTTCCGAGGGTTCTGGAACGCTCCGGGGAGCTCTCTTGATTTCCGCACCTGCATCCCATCAGCAATCTGCACACCTGGTCCTGATCATCACCCTTCTTAGGCTCTGGCCTAACATCCATTCCCTGCCGGATCGTTAGCCATGAACATCACTCGTCCGGAACCTTCATCCAACCTCTGCCTGTGGTCGGCGGCTGCCGACATGATCGGATCAACCACTGCACCCCCAACAACTAATCAACGCCGCCCGCTCTGTTCCCTGGATTATTCAGCACCACTCTTGAACTTGTAAATAAACACTCACCTTCGTTTCAACTTACCTTGTCCTGGTCTGCTTCTGGGTTCTGGCTTTGTAACTCGTGACATTATCAACCTCAGCTAGAGTTGTTCGAACCTTTATGTCTGAATTTGCAATCTCAGATCCTTGGAGAATGGCTAATCCAGCTGGGAAAGCATACTCTTTTTTCTCATCGGTTCACCACACTTTTACGCGCATAGACTACTTCCTTGTTGATGACCGGCTCCTCCACTCCATATCTTCATGTTCATATAACCCAATTGTTGTATCTGACCACGCCCCTGTTACTATGGAAGTAGCTTTTCAAAATGTAGACAATCAGCGACCGCCTTGGCGACTAAAAACTCAACTGCTCAGTAATGAACACTTTGTCAATTTTGTTTTGAGTCAAATCGACTTTTTCATGATTACAAATAGAACCCCCAAACATCTCTGCGTCTACCCTCTGGGAAACTTTGAAAGCTTATATCAGAGGTGAAATTATCTCCTACACCGCACATGAGAACAAATTGAAAAGGAATAGGTTATCTATGTTAACACGCTGTATTGCCCAATTAGATGACATTTATGCCGCTTTCACCATCCCCGGATATTTATAAGGAACGTTTAACTCTGCAAGCAGAATTTGACACACTATTAACAGACCAGGTTACTGAAATGCTTGTCAAGTCTAGGAGCACTTACTATGAACAAGGAGATAAAGCCAGTAAATTATTAGCTCACAAGTTACGTCAACTATCATCATCATCTCAGATTACAAAAATTCGTACATCATCTGGGATATCATTAGATCCTGGGGGATCAATGAGGAGTTCAAGAGATTTTACCAGTCTCTATATACCTCTGAAAGTAAAGCGGATACACTGGAATTGGATGATTTCTTCCACTCACTTTCTGTGCCTTCGGTCGGCCGGGATTTGGTTAAAAAATTAGAGCAGCCGATCACTGTTGAAGAACTGTCTAACGCTGTCAAATCCCTTCAATCTGGGAGAAGCCCAGGGCCTGATGGCTACCCGACAGAGTTTTATAAAAAGTTTATCACCAAAATAGCCCCTATTCTAATTGAAATGTACAATGATGCATTTGTAAATGGTGCTCTCCCACATACTCTCACTCAAGCAACCATTTGTGTTATTCTTAAAAAAACAAAGACCCTCTTGACTGTGCATCATACCGTCCAATTAGCTTGCTAAATGTGGACTATAAAATTCTAGCCAAAATTCTGGCAACGCGGCTAGAAACAGTCCTCCCATCAATTATCTCTCCGGATCAAACAGGATTTATAAAAATAGACACTCATTCTTCAATCTCCGAAGATTATTTAATATTATATACAATCCTTCTATCGACAATACCTCTGAAGCCATTATATCCCTGGACGCGGAGAAAGCGTTTGATCGGGTGGAATGGAAATACCTTTTTTACACTCTAAATAAATTTGGCTTTGGCTCCAAATTCATGACCTGGATAAAACTTCTGTACTCATCCCCCCAAGCCTCTGTCAGGACTAATAACACTCAATCAGATCGCTTCCCTTTGCAAAGATCGACACGTCAGGGTTGCCCTTTAAGTCCCTTACTGTTTGCCCTCGCCATAGAGCCACTTGCAATAGCACTTCGCTCCAACCCCCTCATCAAAGGCATAGTCAGATACGGGCACGAACACAAACTGTCTTTATATGCAGATGATTTATTAATATACACATCCAATCTTTCTGTCTCTGTCCCTGCTGCCCTTGCCACTTTCGCATCCTTCGGTCACTTATCAGGGTATAAACTAAATCTCAGTAAAGTGAATTGATGCCACTTAACATGGCTGCAAAAAAATCCCCTTTACATAACTTGCCATTTAAAATAGCTCACAGTAGTTTTATTTATCTCGGGGTACATGTCACAAGTAGGTTTGAAAACCTTTTTCAAGCCAACTTTGCTCCTCTCTTAACCCGTACTAAGGACGCATTTGGAACGGTGGTCTTTGCTACACCTCTCCTTAGTTGCTAGAATTAACTCTATTAAAATGAATACTCTCCCTAAATTCTTATACCTCTATCAGTGCCTTCCAATATTTCTACCCAATACATTTTTCAAAAAGATCGACGGCCTAATTCTACCCTTTATATGGGACAAAAGCCTCCTAGGATGCGAAAACAGCTCTTGCAGAGGCCCAAACCAGACGGCGGTCTAGCTCTACCAGATTTCAGATTCTATTATTGGGCCGCTAACCTTAGGATCATTCAGTACTGGTTGCAGAGCAGAGTGATATTCCCACCCCCAACTTGGCTGGAGATGGAGGCTGCCTCGTCTACACCGGCATCATTGTCTTCCCTCGCTCACTCCTCTATTACAGGCCCTTACTCCTCCTTCACCAATAATATATGTGTCAAAACAACATTGAAGATCTGGAATCAATTTAGACGCCACTTTGGGTTTCAAACAACCTCGTCCTTGGCTCCGGTAGCCTCAAACCCAGCTTTTCCCCCATCTATGATTGATGGTGCTTTCTCAACATGGTCTAATCTCGGTATTAAAAGATTCAGAGACCTGTATACTAACAATACATTTAGTACGTTTCAACAATTATCAGCTAAATTTGGTCTCCCCAGACATCATTTTTTTAGGTTCTTACAAGTCCGGAGTTATGTCCGCAGCATAGATCCAGGATTCCCCAACCTTTCTGGTGGAACACAGTTCGACACATTTCTCACCCCACTTCCTAATCAGAAAGGCACATTGTCAATAATCTATAGACAAATTTGCTCACTACAAGCCATCTCATTAAACAATATCAAATCCTCCTGGGAGGAGGAACTGGGTGAGGAAATATCTGATGAACTATGGGAAGGGGCACTCAAAAGGGTACATAGCTCTTCTATTTGCGCTCGACACGGCCTCATCCAATGCAAACTCATTCATAGGGCCCACTGGACCAAAGCAAGACTATCAAAAATTTACAAGGATGTGAACCCTAATTGTGTTCGATGTAACCAGTCCCCTGCTAATCATGTGCACATGTTTTGGTGCTGCCCATCTCTTGTTGGTTTCTGGAAAGACATCTTCAACACACTCTCAGAATTAAGCGGCACACAGATCGAGCCAGACCCTCTCATTGCATTATTTGGAGTTTCCTTACCCACAATACAATTGACCAAAATGAATAAGGATGTAATTGCCTTTGTCACGTTGTTAGCGAGACGATTAATTTTACTTAGATGGAAATCCTCTGCAGCCCCTTCTCATGCTCTTTGGATTAAATCTATTTTGAATTGCATAAAGTTGGAGAAAATAAAACAGACACTCAATGGGTCTGTAGACAAATTCTATGCAAAGTGGGCTCCCTTCTTTTCTTATGTTAAAAGAATACATTTCCCTGCAGTTCCAGAGTGATGTATATTTATATATTGGTGATGTAAGAAGCCTGGTATGTGCATATACGACATCTCGGATGTTAAGGACGGTAATAACTGTGCTAGCTGACCTATAACAACTGGATCAAAACAGATATTTTTCCTTTTTTTTTTGTTTTTTGTTTTGTGTTTTATCTTATTTATGTATTCAATGCCTATTTTTTCTTTCATGTCTGTCTCTCTATGTTTTGCTGTATCGTTGTCTTCAAATTGTTGTTCCATATTCATACCAAATAACTTTCAAGTGCAATTATTTACTAAATGCTGGTACTGAAAATTCAATAAACAAAGTATAAAAAAAAAAAAAGAAGCCATGGATTACAGGCAACATCCGCACCGAGCTAAAGGCTAGAGCTTCCGCTTTCAAGGCGCGGGACACTAATCCGGACGCTTATAAGAAATCCCGCTATGCCCTCAGACAAACCATCAAACAGGCAAAGCGTCAATACAGGACTAAGATTGAATCCTACTACACCAGCTCTGACGCTCGTCGGATGTGGCAGGGCTTGCAAACTATTACAGACTACAAAGGGAAACCAAGCCGCGAGCTGCCCAGTGACGCGAGCCTACCAGACGAGCTAAATGCCTTTTATGCTCGCTTCGAGGCAAGCAATACTGAAGCATGCATGAGAGCACCAGCTGTTTCGGACGACTGTGTGATCACACTCTCCGTAGCCGATGTGAGCAAGACCTTTAAACAGGTCAACATTTACAAGGCCGGGGGGGGCCAGACGGATTACCAGGACGTGTACTCAGAGCATGCACGGACCAACTGGCAAGTGTCCTCACTGACATTTTCAACCTCTCCCTGACCGAGTCTGTAATACCAAATAAAATCAATTAAAATCAATTTTAATTTGCCACATGCGCCGAATACAACAGGTGTAGACCTTACAGTGAAATGCTTACTTACAAGCCCTTAACCAACAATGCAGTTTTAAGAAAAATAAGTGTTAAGTAAAAAATAGATAAGTAAAAAATAAAAAATAAAAATAATTAAAGAGCAGCAGTAAAATAAAATAACAGTAGGGAGGCTATATGCAGGGGGTACCGGTACAGAGTCAATGTGCGGGGGCACAGGTTAGTCAAGGTTATTGAGGTAATATGTACATGTAGGTAGAGTTAAAGTGACTATGCATAGATAATAAACAGAGAGTAGCAGCAGCGTAAAAGAGGGGGTGGGGTGGGGTGGGGGGACAATGCAAATAGTCCGGGTAGCCATGATTAGCTGTTCAGGAATCTTATGGCTTTAATACTGTGACACTCTGGCTCCGGGACTTTTATATTTGAGCCAGGGTGTATTTGTTTTGTTGGGGTTTGGTTTGGTTATGTTGGGTTTTGGGTGTATTTCTTGTTTGCAGTTCTGTGGGGTTCTTTTCTAGGTTTGGTCGATGACTCCCAATCGGAGGTAACGAGTGTCAGCTGTCGGCTCGTTATCTCTGATTGGGAGCCATATTTATTCTGATTGTTTTCCTGTGGGAATTGTGGGTTTTTGTTCCGTTTCGGTCAGTATACCGTGGACTTCATGAGTCGTCTTTTGTTTTGTATTACGTGCTTTACTCAATTAAAGTCATGTTTCTTGCACACGCTGCGCCTTGGTCTCCTTCGCTCTTAGACGACCGTGACAGAAAAACCCACCATAAAAGGACCAAGCAGCGTGTCAAGCGGCAACAGGATTTATGGACGCCTATCAAGGATTCATGGACATGGGAGGAGATACTGGATGGAAAGGGTCCTTGGGCACAACCGGGAGAATATCGCCGCCCTCGTGAAGAGCTGGAGGCAGCTAAAGCCGAGAGGAGGTGGTATGAGGAGGCAGCACGGAGTCGAGGCTGGAAGCCCGTGGGTACTACCCAAAAATTTCTTGGGGGGCTAAAAGGGAGTGTGGCGAAGTCAGGTAGGAGACCTGCGCCTACTCCCTGGACTGACCGTGGAGAGCGAGAGTACGGGCAGACACCGTGTTACGCAGTAGAGCGCATGGTGTCTCCTGTACCCAGGCATAGCCCGGTTCGGTACATTCCAGCTCCACGTATCGGCCGGGCTAGATTGAGCATTGAGCCGGATGTCATGAAGCCGCCCAACGCATCAGGCCACCAGTGCGTCTCCTCGGGCCGGCTTACATGGCACCAGCCTTACGCATGGTGTCCCCGGTTCGCCTACATAGCCCGGTGCGGGTTATTCCTCCTTCCCGTACTGGTCGGGCGACGGGGAGTATACAACCAGGTAAGGTTGGGCAGGCTCAGTGCTCAAGGGAGCCAGTACGCCTGCACGGTCCGGTATTTCCGGCGCCACCTCCCCGCTCCAGTCCAGTACCACCAGTGCCTACACCACGCACCAAGCCTCCTGTGTGTCCCCAGAGTCCTGTGCGTCCTGTTGCTGCTCCCCGCACTAGCCCTGAGATGCGTGTCCTCAGCCCGGGACCACCAGTTCCGGCACCACGCACTAGGGCCTTATGTGCGTTCCCAGGGTCCAGCATGCCCTGTTGCTTCTCCCCGCACTAGCCCTGAGATGCGTGTCCTCAGCCCGGTACCTCCAGTTCCGGCACCACGCACCAGGCCTACGGTGCGCCTCCGACGGCCAGAGTCTGCCGTCTGCCCAACGGGGCCTGAACTGCCCGTCTGCCCAACGGGCGCCTGAACTGCCCGTCTGCCCAACGGCGCCTGAACTGCCCGGTCTGCCCAACGGCGCCCGGAACTGCCCGTCTGCCCAACGGGCGCCTGAACTGCCTGTCTGCCCAACGCCGTCTGAACTGTCCGTCTGCCAAGCGCTGCATAAGCCGCCCGTCTGCCATGAGCCTTCAGAGCCGTCCGCCAGACCGGAGCCGCTAGAGCCTTCCGCCAGACAGGATCAGCCAGAGCCTTCCGCCAGACAGGATCAGCCAGAGCCTTCCGCCAGACAGGAGCCGCTAGAGCCTTCCGCCAGACAGGATCAGCCAGAGCCTTCCGCCAGACAGGATCAGCCAGAGCCTTCCGCCAGACAGGATCAGCCAGATCCGTCGGCCAGCCATGAGCAGCCAGATCCGTCAGCCAGCCATGAGCAGCCAGATCCGTCAGCCAGCCATGAGCAGCCAGATCCTTCAGCTTGCCATGAGCCGTCCAGCCAGGATCCGCCAGAGCCGTCCAGCCAGGATCCGCCAGAGCCAGCCAGCCAGGATCCGCCATTGAGTCTGGTGCTGTCCCTTAGCCCGGTGCTGCCCCTTATCCTGGTGCTGCCCTTAGTCCGGTACTGCCCCTTAGTCCGGTGCTGCCCCTTAGTCCGGTGCTGCCCGTAATCCGGTGCCGCCCCTTAATCCAGTGGGGTTTAGTTGGGGGTGGTCATATGGAGGAGGCTACGGAAGCGGATAGTGACTAAGGTGGGGTGGGGACCACGACCAGGGCCAGAGCCGCCACCGTGGACAGACGCCCACCCAGACCCTCCCATAGAGTGTATGCTGGTGCGCCCGGAGTTCGCACCTTTAGGGGGGGGTACTGTGACACTCTGGCTCCGGGACTTTTATATTTGAGCCAGGGTGTATTTGTTTTGTTGGGGTTTGGTTTGGTTATGTTGGGTTTTGGGTGTATTTCTTGTTTGCAGTTCTGTGGGGTTCTTTTCTAGGTTTGGTCGATGACTCCCAATCGGAGGTAACGAGTGTCAGCTGTCGGCTCGTTATCTCTGATTGGGAGCCATATTTATTCTGATTGTTTTCCTGTGGGAATTGTGGGTTTTTGTTCCGTTTCGGTCAGTATACCGTGGACTTCATGAGTCGTCTTTTGTTTTGTATTACGTGCTTTACTCAATTAAAGTCATGTTTCTTGCACACGCTGCGCCTTGGTCTCCTTCGCTCTTAGACGACCGTGACAAATACCTACATGTTTCAAGCAAACCACCATAGTCCCTGTGCCCAAGAAAGTGAAGGTAACCTTCCTAAATGACTACCGCCCCGTAGCAGATGACGCAATCTCAATCGCACTACACACTGCCCTTTCCCACCTGGACAAAAGGAACACCTATGTGAGAATGCTGTTCATTGACTACAGCTCAGCGTTCAACACCATAGTGCCCACAAAGCTCATCACTAAGCTAAGGACCCTGGGACTAAACACCTCCCTCTGCAACTGGATCCTGGACTTCCTGACGGGCCGCCCCCAGGTGGTAAGGTTAGGCAACAACACATCTGCCACACTGATCCTCAACACTGGGGCTCCTCAGGGGTGCGTGCTTAGTCCCCTCCTGTACTCCCTGTTCACCCACGACTGCGTGGCCAAGCACGACTCCAACACCATCATTAAATTTGCTGACGACACAACAGTGGTAGGCCTGATCACCGGCAACGATGAGACAGCCCATAGGGAGGAGGTCAGAGACCTGGCAGTGTGGTGCCAGGACAACAACCTCTCCCTCAATGTGAGCAAGACAAAGGAACTGATCGTGGACTACAGGAAAAGGAGGGCCGAACAGCCCCCCATTAATATCGACGTGGCTGTAGTGGAGTGGGTTGAGAGTTTCAAGTTCCTTGGTGTCCACATCACCAACAAACTATCATGGTCCAAACACACCAAGACAGTCGTGAAGAGGGCACAACAAAACACATTTTCCCCCTCAGGAGACTGAAAAGATTTGGCAAGGGTCCCCAGATCCTCAAAAAGTTATACAGCTGCACCATCAAGAGCATCCTGACCGGTTGCATCACCGCCTGGTATGGCAACTGCTCAGCATCCGACCATAAGGCGCTACAGAGGGTAGTGTGGCCCAGTACATCACTGGGACCAAGCTTCCTGCCATCCAGGACCTATATACTAGGCGGTGTTAGAGGAAGGTCCAAAAAATTGTCAAAGACTCCAGTCACCCAAGTCATAGACTGTTCCCTCTGCTACCGCACGGCAAGCGGTACAGGAGCGCCAAGTCTAGGTCCAAAAGGCTCCTTAACAGCTTTTACCCCCAAGCCATAAGACTGCTGAACAATTAATCAAATGGCCACCCAGACTATCTACATTACCCCCCTGTACAAGCATTTCACTACACCACAAGCATTTCACCACACCCGCAATAACATCTGCTAAATATGTGTATGTGACCAATAATATTTGATTTGATTTGATATATCCACGTTATTGTTATTTTATTGTGTTACTTTTTATTTATTTTATTTTTTTATTTATATTTTCTTAACTCTATTTCTTAAACTGCATTGTTGGTTAAGGGCTTGTAAGTAAGCATTTCACAGTAAGGTCTACACCTGTTGTATTCGGCGCATGTGACAAAGACATTTTTATTTTTAGTATGTCTCAGCTGAAGACAGACCAAAAAATATTTTTGGTATTTGGTATTTATTAGGATCCCCATTAGCCGCTGCAAAAGCATCAGCTACTCTTCCTGAGGTCCACATGAAACATGATATAATACATAAAACATCACATAGCCTACATATCAGTACATACACACAAAATCTAGGTCTAATACATAGTACAGTGCAAATTGCAATACAATATATATACAATGACTGTATCTCTTTACAGTCTCCTTTGTGCAGTAAGGTGTTCTTTTATCTGTTTTTTAAAACTGGTTTTATTGCTTGCTTGAGTTACTTGGGGTGGCAGAGAGTTCCATGTAGTCAAGGCTCTATTTATACTGTGTGTTTCCCAGCCTTTGTATAGAGCACGATTGTATCATTCCAACAACAGCTAACTATTATCACTTCTATTTATATTGTATTTTCCTCCCTGGTTATTTGCATAGCTACACATTCCTGCCACTTAATCCAAGATTCTATCAATCCTCCCTCCAGGGAAGGACACTTATCACTGTAACACCAAATAACATAAGCAGTCACACAGTCAGGGTAATACATACACCCTCCACCCTCTGGCTCTTAACTCCAAACTCACTGTGTGAGATGCCCAGATAAGCCACCACTGTGCGCTTGCAGTAGATATTGACAGTATTTTGGAATATATGGGCTTGTTTGTACAGTGAGTGACAGTGGTGGGATGTGTTACTTCATATTCACTACTGTATCAATAACTATATGGGTTAATATAACGTGTCTGATATAAACCCTGATACACACTCACCCCATTCCAAAGACAGTTCAGTCCTCCACTCACCAAGCTAAATGGCCTGTCTAGTTCTTCTATGGCAACTGTCTTAGTCACCATCCTTGTCTAGAAGCCTGACCCATGAGGCAATGGCAACAGCTATACATGGCAGACAATATAGTAGCCTGATCCAAGTCCTCTATTCATGAGAACACAACTATAGTTAGAAATCCCACAAAGGCCACATTGGCTTTGTCCCCGGAAGAATTAGGGCTGCTAGCTAATGGAGGAACCATCACAGTGAATGGACAGCCCTGAAGTCTGAGCTTATATATATATAGGAAATCCTCAGTAACACCAACCATACCAACACAACACCTCCTCAGTGTTTGTGTTTCTCTAGTGTGTGTGTGTGTGTGTGTGTGTGTGTGTGTGTGTCATTGTAAATAAGAATTTGTTCTTAACTGACTTGCCTAGTTAAATAAAGGTAAAATAAATAAATAAATAAAAATATTTGTTCGGTCTCTGGGACACAGCAGACCGGATGGTCCCTTGAGCGCTAACCTTGGACCTATTCATGAAGCAGGGTTTGACCCCATGACCTCTGAAGGGGTCACCTCTGACCCCAGGTTCTTTAGGGTGTCAATAGATATGGGCCGAGGCTGTGGTAGAGCCATCCTGCTAAGTGCAACGACCCCCACCCTCGAATCCCACGACAGAGTGCTTGACCTCTCCAGACGGAAGGCATCTGAGATGCTGTGTGAACGACTGGGTAAGCCCCGCCTTGGCATGCCTTCACTGGGGTTCCCAGGCTCGGCTGTGGGGCCTGTCTGGAGGTGAACATCTGCCCTAACCAGAGAGGTTCTATAGAGGACTTAGAAGAGGGAAAGGGGGGAGGGGGTAGATGGGTAGCAGGGTACAAAGACAAAGCCAAGGGAACAGACTAATGATGTCAGACCATGACAACACTGGAGCAGAGTGTGGCGGTGAACTGTGACCTCTGTGTAGGATGTTTGGGTGAGCACACAAAGCTGATGGGAATGTTCAAGGAGATCAAATGGGAGATGCAGCTACGCTTTTTCTGCTAAAACAATGGCCTGCAACCAGCTCCTATGCCTACGCAGTACCACCATACATTCAGTGGTGTAGTTGAGCACCTTTTTTTTTGCACGACAGTTTACCCACCTTTTGTGGAAAAATGCATTGAAAGTATAGGGAGTGTTTTACTGTTCCATAGGTTTGGGCCATTATTCGCTTTAAAATATAACGTAACCCTTACATAACCTAAGGGTTAGGGTTAGGTTGGGATGTGGACATGAAGCTTGCGTTGGGATAGGGTATCGGTTGTGGTTGAGGCTAAGGTTAGGGTCAATGAATGTATATATGAATGGAAAAATCCATCAATTACGTGACACTATTAATTCCTATGTGAAGCCTTAAAAGCGCATTGAAGCCAAATTAAGTAGTTTAAGATGGTGTCTCATGGAGACATAACATGTTCAGTTTGAGCTACTCCAGGAAGTGACGTTGCAGGCTAGCTCAGTGCTGCCCCCTCTCATTGATTAACTCAAGTTGAAGGCCGACCGGTGTACTGCAGGCTGCCATTAGCAACTCAATTATCCTTCAAGGACATATATCTGGTTTATTAGAAGCAATTATTGGTACCATGATTGTCTTCAAATGTGTATTTATATACACAAAGATTGACCACAAAGATTGCCATTCTTCCATTCACTATAATGGGGGATCCTGCTTTCTGCTAACAATGCCTGCAGTACCGCGGTCGGCCTTGAACTTTAGTGGCTTCAATGAAAGGGGGCAGTCATTCTCCCCTGGTTAGGATTGAACCGGGATGTGGACATGAAGCTAGGGTTAAGGTTGTGGAGGCTAGGGTTAAGGTTGAACCAGGATGTGGACATGAAGATAGGGTTAGGGTTGTGGTTGAGGGTTAGGGTTAGGGTTGAACCGGGATGTTGACATAAAGCTAGGGTTAGGGTTGTGGAACTACATTGAACAAAAATATAAACGCAAAATGTAAAGTGTTGGTCCCATGTTTCATGAGCTGAAATAAAAGATCCCAGAAATGTGTCATACGCACAAAAAGCTTATTCCTCTCAAATGTTGTGCACAAATTTGTTAACATCCCTGTTAGTGAGCATTTCTCCTTTGCCAAGATAATCCATCCACCTGACAGGTGTGGCATATCAAGAAGCTGATTAAACACCATGATCATTACACAGGTGCACCTTGTTCTGGGGACAATAAAAGGCCACTCTAAAATGTGCAGTTTTGTCACACAACACAATGCCACAGACGTCTCAAGTTTCGAGGGAGCAGGCAATTGGCATGCTGACTGCAAGAATGTCCACCAGAGCTGTTGCCAGAGAATGGAATCTTCATTTCTGTACCATAAGCCGCCTCCAATGACGTTTTAGAGAATTTGGCGGTACTCACAACCACAGACCACGTGTAACCACGCCAGCCCAGGACCTCCACATCCGGCTTCTTCACCTGCGGGATTGTCTGAGACCAGCCACCTGGACAGCTGATGAAAAACAGAGGAGTATTTCTGTCTGTAATAAAGCCCTTTTGTGGGGAAAAACTCATTCTGATTGGCTGGGCCTGGCTCCCCAGTGGGTGGGCGCATGCTCTCCCAGGCCCACCAATGGCTGTGCCCCTGCCCAGTCAAGTGAAGTCCATAGATTAGGGCCTAATTAATTTATGTCAATTGAACGATTTCCTTATATGAACTGTAACGCAGTAAAATCGTTGAAATTGTTCCATGTTGTGTTTATATTTTTGTTCAGTATAATTAAATTGAACTAATTACCGACAGAAAACCACACACTATTTACAACCAACTTAAGAGCCACGTTCTACCATAGTGAAGAGATTGATTGGACACAGGGCCATCTACCTGAACAATGGAGCCACAAAAACCACATCTTAGGGTTTCTGAATGGCACAGACTAATTAGGTCACGGAGCATTATGGTCTGAATAGGCATGAAACTGTCGTTTTAAATAATGGTGTGGCTAGGCCTACTAGGCTACTAGACTAGATGGTACAGTATATAAATGGTATGATTACAGTAAGGACTATTGTATTGCATGGCAGTAACCCCTGTTTGTACTTTAGCAGCAGCAGCAGAAACCTGGGCATACGGACTCTTTATTACTGATAGTATCTGAGGTCTATTCCACCACAGTCCTTTACAGCGGCAGGCCGTGTGGCTGGCTGGGTTGTGGTGATGATGATGGGGGAGAGAGAAGATAACGTTCCACATCCATCTGACTCATTAGCTTCTCATTGCAGGGGACCAGGGTAGGGGAGTAACAGAAAACTGTAACTGAAATACATTATATTACCAGCAAAAATAATGTAATCTTATTACAGATACTTTAGAAAAACTAGATGATTACTTCTAGGATTACTTTTAAATTCAGAGAGAATGTTTGCGCAAAACTTATTTGACACCTTTCTGTTTTCTCAATGACATTCAAATCAGCATTGAAAAAATACGTTAAGTTTAATTTTGTTCCGCCTGTGCGAGTCTGACCACAAATCAGAGACCACTATGACACACCAAATGTGTTTGATGGATCGCGGGAAAATAACAGGAATAGGCTTTTGTAGGCTACAGTCCAGCCTGTCTTCCAATGCTGCGACTGCTATCGGCATCCAAAGAATACACATACTATTTGAATAAACGCCTGGAAGTAAGGACGACAGAAGTGGTGTAGTCTTCGGGAGATCCTGATGTCACTTATTATTGATATGTAGGCTACATAGCGCATTGATGTGAATCACACTGCTGCTCTCTCACATTGTGGTTGTTGTGGATGGCTGTTCACAAATGTATATGTGTATTTTAACCCAATAATGGTTTAATTTAAGAAGTTTATGCTGCCTTTCAGTGGTTGTTTTTGCGACCAGTGGTGTATTCATTACGGAAAGCGTTTAGCGTTTTAAAAACCAAACGGAAGCAAACAGAACAAAACGAGAGTTTCTATTGGACAAATTCAGGTAGGTCCCTCCCCGTTTCGTTTGCATCCGTTTAAGAAACAGAATCGGAGTAATGAATACGCCCCAGTGGAAAATTCACATTGAAGTCATTTAGCAGACGCTCTTATCCAGAGCGACTTACAGTTAGTGTGTGCATACATTCTTTTTTATACTGGCCCCCCGTGGGAATCGAACCCACAACCCTGGCGTTGCAAACGCCATGCTCTACCAACTGAGCTACATCCCTGCCGGCCATTCCCTCCCCTACCCTGGACGACGCTGGCCCAATTATGCGCCGCCCCATGGGTCTCCCGGTCGCGGCCGGCTACGACAGAGCCTGGATTCGAACCAGGTGGCACAGCTAGCAATGCGATGCAGTGCCTTAGTCCACTGCGCCACTCGAGAGACAAAAATGTGTTCTTGCAACAGCTGCATAGCGCAGATCCCAGCCTATAGAATAAACTCTCTCATGGTATTGTATACGGTCAAAAACGAGTTTGATTTAAGAAGACCACAAGTGGAACTTTTATTTTCTTAATGGAAAATTACCATCTAGTTTTTCACATACATATAGCACTTTTCGGTAGTGCTCAAAACATGCCATTCCAAGAGCAGCATTTATTTTTCAACTGGAAGCAATGAGGCCAATCATTCCTCCATGACAACAAAAATAACAGATTAGGCTGATTCGTTTATTAGTTTTGGGGTTATGCTCAGGTAAAAAAAAAATGGCTAATCTATATTTCCATATTTCTAAATCCTATTCTTGAAGATCAAGGGATATTAAATTAATTGGAATGACTGAAAATCTGACAGACTCTGTTGTTGTTTTTTATGTAAAGATATATCCTAATCATATTTTGATGGACAAAAAGCTACATTTTAGTCTCATCTGACCAGAGTACCTTCTTCTATATGTTTGGGGCGTCTCCCACATGGCTTTTGGCGAACACCAAACGTGTTTGCTTATTTTTTTCTTTAAGCAATGGCTTTTTTCTGGCCACTCTTCCGTAAAGCCCAGCTCTGTGGAGTGTATGGCTTAAAGTGGTCCTATGGACAGATCCTCCAATCTCCGCTGTGGAGCTTTGCAGCTCCTTCAGGGTTATCTTTGGTCTCTTTGTTGCCTCTCTGATTAATGCCCTCCTTGCCTGGTCCGAGAGTTTTGGTGGGAGGCCCTCTCTTGGCAGGTTTGTTGTGGTGCCATATTCTTTCCATTTTTTAATAATGGATTTAATGGTGCTCCGTGGGATGTTCAAAGTTTCTGATATTTTTTTATAACCCAACCATGATCTGTACTTCTCCACAACTTTGTCCCTGACCTGTTTGGAGAGCTCCTTGGTCTTCATGGTGCCGCTTGCTTGGTGGTGGCCCTTGCGTAGTGGTGTTGCAGACTCTGGGGCCTTTCAGAACAGGTACTGAGATCTGAGATCATGTGACAGATCATGTGACACCTAGAATGCACACAAGTGGACTTTATTTAACTAATTATGTGACTTCTGAAGGTAATTGGTTGCACCAGATCTTATTTAGGGGCTTCATAGCAAAGGGGGTGAATACATATGCACGCACCACTTTCCCGTTATTTATTTTTTAGAATTTTTTGAAACAAGTTTTTTTTTTACTTCACCAATTTGGACTATTTTGTATATGTCCATTACATGAAATCCAAATAAAAATCAATTTAAATTACAGCTTGTAATGCAACAAAATAGGAAAAATGCCAAGGGGGATGAATACTTTTGCAAGGCACTGTAGCAAAACCAATTCTAAGAGTGTAGATGGGCCAGCTATTGTAAAAAGTAATGAAAACACAAATGTCCTTTTTGGTCTTAATTTAAGGTTAGTGTTAGCAGTGTGGTTAAGGTTGAGGTTAAAGTTAGGTTTAAAATCAGATTAAATTACTTTGTAGCTGTGCCAGCTTCTAACCTGCGCCTCTTAAGAGAAAGTAATCTAAAAGTAATCAGATTATGTTACTGAGTTTGGGTAATCCAAAAGTTACATTACTATAATAATATGCCATTTAGCAGACGCTTTCATCCAATGCGATTTACAGTCATGTGCGCATACATTTTTACGTATGGGTGGTACCGGGGATCGAACCCACTACCCTGACGTTACAAGCGCCATGCTCTACCAATTGAGCTACAGAGGACCAGTTGAATACTGATTACAATTTTGGACAGGTAACTAGTAACTGTAACGGATTACATTTAAAAAGTAACCTACCCAACCCTGCAGGGGACAAATACAAATCCAGACGGATTAGGTTTCTGAATTAGTTTTATGTATTCAGAAACTAGGCCAAAGGGCATATCATTTTCTCATGCCTCAAATACATACGAAGTCATATGTGTATTAATATAATGAATCAGGATCCCCCATTATAGTGAATGGAAAATTGTCAATCTTGATGGTCAATCTTCGTGTAAATAAAACATGTTTCGAAGACAAACATTGTACCAATATATGCTTCTAATACACCAGATGTATGTCCTTAAACCAATTATTTTAAAATCGTACACAGAAGAAGTTAAAAGGATAATTTAATTGCTAATGGCAGCCTGCAGTACCCCGGTCGGCCTTCATCTTGAGCTACTCAATGAGAAGGGGCAGCACTGAGCTAGTTTGCAACGTCCTGGGACTCGGGTATACTGGACAGCAGTGGAGGCTGTCCTGGAGTATCTCAAACTGTGCATGTTATGTCTCCATGAGATGCCATTTTAACCAACTTAATTTGGCTTCAATGCGCTATTGAGTCTTCACATAATAATGAATGGTGTCATGTGATCAATGGCTTTGTCCATTCATATATATAGTCATTGGTGGACGCACACGAAGGAAAAAGGGATTTGATTGTAGCTGAAGATTTTGGCAGGAATCCAACATGTAAGGAAGGTGAAGGGAATACAGTTATTTTTGCATGGCCCGGTGCCCCGGGTGGGTAGAGTATGCACATTTTAAACCATTCCATTGGTCCTTAGGTGACATCTCCACCCACCCGGGGCACCAGGCCATGAAAAACGAACTCGTCCATTTTTAGCTCCATGGTCACGGTTAAAGGGGCAGTACCCAATTTGGCCTTTGGAGCACAGGCTCTTATGAGCATTTTGTACAGTGACCCAACCTAGACCCAACCTAGTTGGCAAGTAAAAACACCATAGAAGGAACAAAACTTACATAATGATTCAATTAGAGCTAGTAGACATGGATGAGAATTTCAGTCACAAAGCAAGATGCTGGTTTTGATACAACACTGTTTTGACAGCATTGGATTGTTTTGCACTTATGTAATAAGGATTGTAACATAGATGTATTTGACTGTAATATAGTCTGGGCAGTGAGCAGCACACTAATTTTTCAGCAAGTCTGGACTCGAGCAGCAGAGAGAGGAGAGGCAGAGTCAGGATGGACCTGTGTGGGCACTGACTACAGCCATACTCCAAAGGCACCTCTGGCAGACTGCATGGCCTGCCTGGTGAGGAGCCACTCTGAAGAGTTAAGCTAATTATGTTTCCCCCAGAGACCCCCCCCCTTCTGTACCACTTTATTTTAGGTAGCCATGTATTATGCACTTATTATGTGCACAATGGCAGCTAATTAGCCAACCATTCATAATTTATATCCTCAATGTATTAGGCACTGGTTCAGCTCTCTCTGAACAGCAATAGTCTTTCAGAAGGAATCTGGTTGAGTTAGAGCGTCTCATTGTATCACAACATCCTCAGGGAATGTCACACACACTGTCACACACTATCTTGAGGGTCGTTCCATGCCATGGGAAGCAGGTAGCTTAGTGGGTAAGAGGGTTGTGCCGGTAACCGAAAGGTCGCTGGTTCTAATTTCCGAGCCGACTAGGTGAAAAATCTGTCGATGTGCCCTTGAGCAAGGCACTTAACCCTAATTGCTCCTGTAAGTTGCTCTGGATAAGAGCGTCTGCTAAATGACTAAACATTTAAATGTAATTTCAGCAAGCCATGACACCCACTGTCACGACTTCCGCCGAGGCTGCCTCCCCTCCTTGTTCTGGCAGGCTTCGGCGTTCGTCGTCACCGGCTTACTACTCGTACCATTTTGTTGCCAGGGTAGATATTTCCCCTGTGCCTATGTATTGTTGGAGATCCCGTTACAGTGTATTGCCAGGACAGATCGTTTCCCCTGTGCCTGTTTCGTTTGTCGCTATTCCAGCGTATTTTGTGTAACGAAGGAATAAACTCTGTATTCGGTGATTACCCTCCTGCGCCTGACTCCTTCCATCACCCTCATCACAGAATCACTCACCTTGCTATGGAGTCAGCGGGAGAAGAGCGCATGCCTGGAGTCGTGGCACGAGTCCAGGAGCATTCCACGATGCTGGCCAGCTTGGGGGAAGCGATTGATCGGGTTCTTCAGGTCGTCCAACACCTGGAGAGGATAGGACCCGATCTGTCGAGACCAGCTGGCCAACTGGATCCAGCCACCTACACCCCAGCACCCAGAGAGATCCAGATATCCCGACCACGGGCGTTCGATGGGACGGCGGCGCTCTGCCAAGGATTCCTCCTCCAACTGGAGCTTTACTTCTCCAGCATCAGGCCGGCGCCATCGGAGCGGGAGAGGGTGTCCGTCCTCGTTTCCTGCCTCTGTGGGAAAGCCTTGGAGTGGGCCAACGCGGTGTGGAACAAAGGAGGAGCCGCGTTGGAGGACTACGGGGAGTTTTCTCGCCTTTTTCGGGCGGTCTTCGATCACCCACCCGAGGGTTGAGAGGCGGGCTAGCGGCTGGTCCATCTGAGGCAGGGGACAAGGACCGCGCAGGACTTCGCGTTGGAGTTTCGGACTCTGGCAGCGGGGTCCGGGTGGAACGAGCAGGCCCTGATCGACCATTTCCGGTGCCATCTGCGGGAGGACGTCCGATGGAAGCTAGCCTGCCGGGACACCATGTTGTCCTTTACGAAACTGGTGGACATGGCCATTCGTTTGGACAACCTGCTGGCAGCCAGAGGACGTTCTGGTAGGGGTCTGCCCGTTTCCACCTCGGACGACCTCGGATCCCGAGCTGATGGAGCTGGGTGGAGCCGCCGTCCGAGAGAACGGAGGAAGACAGCGACAGTGCCACACTGGTGGCACGAAGGGACAGTACACCACACGTCGTAGTCAACAACCTTTTGGGCCTGTAGGCGGCAGGCAGGGCACTCTCGCATCACCCCAGGTATCGAACACCCACACTGGTTCAGAGCCCTCTGCTGCGCACTGTACCCTACCTATCCACTTTCCCGATCACATGGTAGTTCCCCAGTGTAAGGCGCTAGTCGATTCAGGCGCAGCTGGAAACTTTATGGACAGGGCATTCACACGCCGTCAAGGCATTTCATTGGTTCCCCTATCCAATCCACTCCCCATCAGAGCACTTGATAGTCGACCATTAGGGTCCAGTTTGTTACGGAAGTCACTATACCAGTCACCATCATCAACCAGGAGACACATTGTGAGCAGGTAATTTTTTCGATTATTGAGTCTCCTGCTTTCCCTGTGGTATTAGGTATCCCTTGGCTAGCACTCCACAACCCCACCTTCTCATGGCCGCAGAGGGCTCTCACGGGGTGGTCGCGAGAGTGTAAGGGTAGGTGTCTAGGTGTTTCCATGGTGCAACCACGGTGGAAAGTCCAGACGGTACCTCCACCGTGCGCATTCCCCCCGAATACCTTCATTTGGCACAATTACCACCTCATCGGGCATGGGATTGCGCAATAAACCTTCGGGTAGACGCTGTACCTCCCAGGAGTCATGTGTACCCCCTGTCGCAGGCTGAAACGGAGGCTATGGAAACATACGTCACCGAGTCACTGGGCCAGGGGTATATACGTCCCTCCACTTCACCAGCCTCCTCGAGTTTCTTCTTTGTGAAGAAGAAAGACTGCGGTCAGCGCCCGTGCATTGATTATCGATCACTGAACAAGGAGACGATTAGATTTAGTCATCCCCTCCCCCTCATTCCTTCAGTGATTGAAGGTGCGTGTTTGGGAGGGGGATGAGTGGAAGACAGCATTCAGCACAACGACAGGGCATAATGAATACCTGGTGATGCCCTACGGTTTGATGAATGCTCCATCCGTCTTCCAGTCCTTTGTGAACGAGGTGTTTCGGGACATGCTTGGTCTGTCACGCCCTGGCTCTGGGGACTCTTAAGTGTTGAGCCAGGGTGTGGAGTTTCTATGTCTTATTTTCTATGTTGATGTGCTAGATCGTTTAGATCTATGTTGGCCAGGGTGGTTCCCAATCAGAGGCAGCTGTATCTCGTTGTCTCTGATTGGGGACCATACTTAGGCAGCCTGTTTGGCACTAGTCGGTGTGGGATCTTGTTCCGTAAAGG
This sequence comes from Coregonus clupeaformis, assembly GCF_020615455.1. Lineage (NCBI taxonomy): Eukaryota > Metazoa > Chordata > Actinopteri > Salmoniformes > Salmonidae > Coregonus > Coregonus clupeaformis. Next base: position 63,032 of record NW_025534442.1, read on the forward strand.
TTTGTTTTGTGTAACCTAGGACTTCACGTATCGTTTGTTTGTTGTTTTGTGTCGTGTTAAGTACGTAATAAAATGTACGCTTATCACGCTGCGCCTTGGTTCCACGAATCTTTAAACGATCGTGACAGAAGATCCCACCAAAAGAGGACCAAGCAGCGTGTCCAGGAACAGACAGCCTGGACCTGGGAGGAGATCTTGGACGGGAATGGATCCTGGACTTGGGAGGAGATTCAGGCCGGAATGGATCGCCGTCCTTGGGAGGAGACTGAGGAGGCGCGCTATAGAGAGGAGCAGCGGCAACGCAGAGGGTACCGGCCGAGGAGGAAGCCCGAGAGACAGCCCCAATAATTTTTTTGGGGGGGGCTAAAAGGGTGGTTGGCGGAGCCTATGGTTAGAGCAGAGCCAACTCCCCGTACTCACGCTAGGAAGCGTGTGACTGGGCAGGATCCGTGTTATGCGGAGCCACGTACTGTGCCGCGAGTGTTCCGGCACAGTCCTGTACGTCCTGTGCTAGCACCACGCACGTGTCGTGCAAAGATGGGCATTCAGCCAGGACGGGGTGTGCCGGCTCAACGCTCGTGGTCTCCAGTACGCCTCCTCGGTCCCGTATATCCTGCGCCAGTGCCACGTGCTGTAGCGCCAGTACGAGTGCACAGCCCCGTACGTCCTGTGCTGATGCCTCACACGTATTGTGTGGAAGTAGGCATTCAGCCAGGACGGGTTGTGTCAGCTCTCCGCTCCAGACCTCCAGTCCGCCTCCACAGTCCGGCCCGGCCCGTTCCGGCTCCCCGCGCCAAGCCAGTGGTGCGCGTCGCCAGCCCGATCCGGCCTGTTCCTGCCCCTCGCACCAAGCCAGTGGTGCGCGTCGCCAGCCCGGTCCGGCCGGTTCCTGCCCCTCGCGCCAAGCCAGTGGTGCGCGTCGCCAGCCCGGTCCGGCCTGTTCCTGCCCCTCGCACCAAGCCAGTGGTGCGTGTACCCAGTCCGGTCCGGCCTGTTCCTGCTCCCCGCACCAAGCCAGTGGTGCGCGTCGTCAGCCCGGTCCGGCCCGTTCCTGCTCCCCGCACCAAGCCAGTAGTGCGTGTGTCCAGTCCGGCACGTCCCGTGCCTGTTCCACTGGTGCCTGGTCCGGCACCGGTCAGCTGCTCCACTCCGGAGCCAGAGCAATCCGCTACACGAGGGTCCGGTCCAACTCCAGTCAGCGGATCCACTCCGGAGCCAGAGCAATCCGCTCCACCGGTGCCCAGTCCAGCTCCGGCCAGCGGCTCCAGTCCGGAGCCTGTACAGATCAATCCACCGTCATCAGGTCCAGCTCCAGTCAGCGGTGCCAGACCAGACCAGGGGCGCAACGGGGAGGTGGAGAGAAAGTGGTGGTCACGCCCGGAGCCGGATCTGCCTCCGAGGCGGAATACCCACCCGGCCCCTACCCTGTTGTGTTTGTGTGGCGTGGTCGCAGTCCGCGCCTTTGGGGGGTACTGTCACACCCTGGCTCTGGGGACTCTTAAGTGTTGAGTCAGGGTGTGGAGTTTCTATGTCTTATTTTCTATGTTGATGTGCTAGATCGTTTAGATCTATGTTGGCCAGGGTGGTTCCAAATCAGAGGCAGCTGTATCTCGTTGTCTCTGATTGGGGACCATACTTAGGCAGCCTGTTTGGCACTAGTCGGTGTGGGATCTTGTTCCGTAAAGGTTTGTTTTGTGTAACCTAGGACTTCACGTATCGTTTGTTTGTTGTTTTGTGTCGTGTTAAGTACGTAATAAAATGTACGCTTATCACGCTGCGCCTTGGTTCCACGAATCTTTAAACGATCGTGACATGGTCACGGTGTGGTGGTCTACATCGATGACATCCTGGTGGATTCCGCTACGCGCACCGAGCATGTGTCCCTGGTTCGCAAAGTGCTGGCCTGACTGTTGGAAGATGAAAAGTGTATGTTTTTCCAGCAGTCCGTCTCCTTCCTCGGATACCGCATTACCACCTCAGGTGTGGAGATGGAAAGAGATCGCATTTCAGCCGTGCGTAATTGGCTGACTCCAACCACGGTAAAGGAGGTGCAGCGTTTCCTTGGCTCTGCCAACTACTATCTGAGGTTTATCCGGGGCTTTGGCAAGGTCGCAGATCCCATTACATCCCTGTTGAAGGGTGGGCCGTCCCGGCTCCGCTGGTCTACTGAGGCTGACCTGGCCTTCAGGAGACTGCGGGGTCTGTTCACCTCAGCCCCGGTACTGGCCCACCCCGATTCATCACTACTGTTCGTAGTGGAGGTGGATGCGTCCGAGGTAGGGATAGGCGCTTTCCTGTCCTAATGCTCGGGCACGCCACCCAAGCTCCACCTCTGTGCCTTCTTCTCTAAGAAGCTCTGCCCGGCGGAGCAAAACTACGACGTTGGTGATCGGGAGCTTTGACCGTGTGGAGGCATTGGCTCGAAGGGGCGAAACACCTTTTCCTCGTCTGGACGGACCCTGTAACCTGGAGTACATCCGGGCAGCGAGGAGACTGAATCCTTGACAGGCCAGGTGGGCCCTATTCTTCACCCGGTTTGATTTTACACTGTCATACATTCCAGGTACGAAGCACGTGAAGGCAGACGCACTGTCCCGGCTGTATGACACAGAGGAGAGGCCCAGAGACAACACCCCCATACTCCCGGCCTCCTGCATTGTGGCGCCGGTAGTATGGGTGATGGACTCGGATATAGAGCAGGCATTACGCACAGATCCATCTCCACCTCAGTGTCCAGCTGGGCTGCGGTACGTGCCTGCTCTTATCCGTGATCATCTGATCTTCTGGGCACACACGTCACCCAGGTATCGGTCGTACAGTGCGCTGCTTGATCAAAAAGTACTGGTGGCCTACCTTGGCTAAGGACGTGAGGGTGTACGTCTCCTCCTGCTCGGTGTGTGCCCAGAGTAAGGCACCTAGGCACCTTCCAGCGGGTAAGTTACAACCTTTACCAGTTCCACAACGACCATGGTCTCACCTTAGTATAGATTTTTTGACTGATGGTGGAACGGGTAAATCAGGATGTAGGTTGGTTCCTGTAGGAGGACGCTGCCCACATTCACCTCCAGCGTGCCGTGCGTCGTCAGAAGGCCAATGCTGACCGTCACCTCAGTGAGGCCCCGTCTTCGTTCCGGGGGATCGGGTCTGGCTCTCGACCCGGAATCTGCCCTTCCGCCTGCCCTGCCGGAAGGCTGAGCCCGCGGTTTGTGGGGCCGTTCAAAGTCCTTAGGAGAATCAACGAGGTTACGTATAGGTTGATTACCGTATTAACCCCTCGTTTCATGTGTCTCTCCTCAGGCCGGTGGTGGTTGGTCCGCTCCAGGAGGCTGAGGTGCGGGAGGTTCCTCCACCTCCTCTGGACATCGAGGGGGCCCCGGCGTACTCTGTCCGTGCCTACCTGGATTCGAGGCGTCGGGTGGTGGGCCTTCAGTACCTCGTGGAGTGGGAAGGGTACGGTCCGGAGGAACGGTGCTGTGTCCCGGTGAGGGATATCCTCAATCCCTCCCTGTTGCGGGATTTCCACCGTCGCCATCCGGCTCGCCCTGCTCTGCGTCCTCCTGGCCGTCCCCGAGGCCGGTGTTGGCGTGCTGCTGGAGCTGCGCGTCAAGGGGGGGGGTACTGTCACGACTTCCGCCGAGGCTGCCTCCCCTCCTTGTTCGGGCAGGCTTCAGCGTTCGTCGTCACTGGCTTACTAACCACTGCCGCCCCAATTATCATCACTCTTGTCTTGTCAATCACACACACCTGGTTCTAATCCCCTCATTAGTCTGTGTATAAGTGTTCCCTCTGCCCCCTTGTCCTTGTGGGTGATTGTTTGTATGTGAGAGTAGTGTAGCTCGGTGGAGCTACTCGTACCATTTTGTTGCCAGGGTAGATATTTCCCCTGTGCCTATGTGTTGTTGGAGATCCCGTTACAGTGTATTGCCAGGATAGATAGTTTCCCCTGTGCTTGTTTCGTTTGTCGCTATTCCAGCGTATTTTGTGTAACGAAGGAATAAACTCTGTATTCGGTGATTACCCTCCTGCGCCTGACTCCTTCCATCACCCTCATCACACCCACCATCTCAGATTGTTCTGCAATCATTTTTGTAGTTAGAAACAAATAAGATTAGCATTCCTGCAACATTATTTTGTCGAAATATTATTCGATCTGATATTACGCTGATTGATTGCACTCAAATTGCCCATTTTAATTTATAGGATTCATATAATATTCAATAACTATAGTACCTAGCATCCGATTTGGACCAAACTTTTTTCTAACATTGAGTTATACATGAGGAATCCAAAGAAATGTCAAAAGCCACCCATGGAGCCCCACACCCCACGCCAATCCCACCCTAACAACGAGTATACAGTATCAGAACTCTATGTTTAACAAGTAGTATGGAGCTGCGGCTCGGAGTATTGTTTCTTCATCCAATGTAATGTATTCTCATTAAATGTGTAATATAAGTTGTTAGGTTTATGTCCCATCATACAACCTGATATTATCAGATTCTAACCACTAGATAACACCCCCCCCGCTTCAGATTCTAACCACTAGATAATAATATGACAGCAACCCATGCTTTGGTTTTGTTTACCTGGCCACTGTTTCAAATGCTAACTTTTTAGCATTTGTGCCACAAATCCAATGCAAGTCAATGGTACCTACTGTATGTTAGCATTTTCGCACCTCATATCCAAGTACATAATTGAGTTACACAATCCATTTTTAGATACTTCAGTATGATTTGGACAATCGTGAAAATGTTAATATAGGTACCATTGACTTGCATTGGATTTGTGAAACAGTGGACAACAAAACCAACTCATGGATTGCTGTCATACCTTGTCCATAGACAAATGTAATTTTGTAATTTGGGTGAACTATCCCTTTAAACAGACATAGAGAACTGATACTATATGGGGCGGAGGGTGGGGTGTGGAAGATCCGTGGGGGGCTTTTGACAATTTCTTTGGATTCCTCATGTCTAACTCATTGTTAGAAAAAAGTTTGGTCCAAATCGGATGTTAGGTACTGTATTTATTGAATATTATATGAATCCTATAAATTAAAATGGCCGATTTGGGTGCAGTCAATTAGCTTAATATCTCAGAGATCACATTATGTTTCAATAAAATAATGTTGCAGGAATGCTAATCTTCTCTGTTTCTAACAACAGAAACAATTTCAGAACAATCTGAAAGGGTGAGCGTCAAAATCCTCTTTCTTGTACTTTTTGAGATGGAACGACCCCTGACACAATTGTCACACACACCCCTGACATAGGCCCTGACATAGGCCCTAACATAGGCCCTGACATAGGCCCTGGCACATGGCAGACGGTCCCAGCTACGCCAGTCATTCCTCCCTACACCTGTTCCATGTGACGTGTGTCACACACATAGAAATAGAATGGAATGAAATTATAGTTCTGTGCTCACACCTAAAACCGTCTGGCCAACATATGTCATATGGCAATGTAATGCCTGTCACTGGGAATAATGTCATTGTCACTGCGGATCTTGGAGGTGACGGTGAGGGTCTGTCCGTCAGTGTTTGTGTGTGTGTGTGTGTGTGTGTGTGTGTGTGTGTGTGTGTGTGTGGTAGCCGCGTCACCATGCTGTGACAGTGTGATAGAGAGTCGTTTAGGAGCGTTCACTCCAGGGGGCTGCTGGGAGACTGAATCAATGAATCAATTTACACACCCTCCATCTGCCTTTCAATTCAATGACTTGTGTTGTGAATTGCACCCACAGTACAGCACCACCCTGCTTGGCGATGATGTTTCTCAATAAACTACATGCTGCTGTGCTGTTAAGAATGCTGTTATGTTTATTTGGTTGTATGAGTAAGAGTACAGCCTTATCACTGTATGTAACAGAGGGATAATTGGAACACTGTTACTTCTGAGTCACACTTCCTTCTCTGTAAATCTTCTAATCAGTTTACCATTGGGCTGTTATCAGTGAGGCAGCAGGTTGTTGGAAGTACAGAAACCACTGTGTCTGCTAATGAACTGGCCCTCTATTTCTGATTGCTCCTGCCCTCTGCATCCCACTGTGGAGGTTAGAGAGCCGCAGCGGTCAAGGCCCACAGACGCAGAGATTTGATACATGGTGCAGCGGTCACCGGTCCCACTCTGGGGTCATTACTGGGAATGGTAAGTGTGGGACAGGGGCGTGGAAGCGCTGAACGAGGCCCCAGCAGCAGGAACAGAAGACAGCGCATTAGGCCAGTAATGGAGCACTGAGAGGCCTGCTTTAGTGGATGAGCCTTTCCATCTCAGGGTGATGTTCTCTGGGTAATGGTAGAGGTGAGGGGACTCCATCCATGAACAGGTAACAGCTCTGGCTAATTCACAGTAGGGAGGAATTGGTGGTAGTAGGAGGAGAGGAACGAAGATAATCTTTCAAATGAAGATGAAGGTGGTCAAACACTCTGCAGTGGTTATGGTCTAGAATTCTGTCTATTATCTGCAGGGATGTCATGAAAATGACTGATGTCCAATGTTTCTATTCAATCCAGGTTATGTGTATACTGTAGGTATCATGCTTAGGGCATTCTTTGTTTGCACAGCATGGATCTGTAGTATGACTTTGAGGCATTTAAAACATAAGACCAGTATGGTAGAGAGAGAGGTTAAATCCCCACAGAGACATCATACATCATGGCGTTATATCGTTATGTTACCTTTGCAACCATTGTGACCCCTGTTCCCTCCCTATGTGTCCCATCAATACCACCCTCCTCTGATTGACAGGCCCCATTAGAACAGGGACTAGCTTTAACCAGTTTAATGAGTTCCAACATGTCCATTTACAAATGAAACCAGATTTAATCCTGAGGTGGTTGAACTCTGATTGCAGTAATCAGGTCATTACAAATGAGAGTTGTTCTGGTTCCAGTGAATGTCAAGGCTACAGCACACCAGAGGGCACAGTCACATAGGACTTCATGGTGCATTTAGATAGAGGTGAAAGCTTGTCGCAATTCTCCAACCACATACTTTATAAAAGGGAACAGTTTACTGTGAGATCAAAATTTGCATGCACAGGCCATTGTAGCTTGAAGAGCGAAGGAGTGAGAAAGAGAGAGACAGAAAATAAAGAAAGAATCACATTCACAGAGAATGACTGAGCTCATAGAAGTCTGTCCCTGTGAATATAATAATACAGTGCCTTGCAAAAGTATTCATCCCACTTGGCATTTTTCCTATTTTGTTGCATTACAAACTGTAATTTAAATTGATTTTTATTTGGATTTTATGTAATGGACATACACAAAATAGTCCAAATTGGTGAAGTAAAATGAAAAAAATAACTTGTTTCAGAAAATTCTACAAAATAAATAACAGAAAAGTGGTGCGTGCATATGTATTCACCCCCTTTGCTATGAAGCCCCTAAATAAGATCTGGTGCAACCAATTACCTTCAGAAGTCACATAATTAGTTAAATAAAGTCCACCTGTGTGCAATCTAAGTGTCACATGATCTGTCACATGATCTCAGTATATATACACCTGTTCTGAAAGCCCCAGAGTCTGCAACACCACTAAGCAAGGGGCACCACCAAGCAAGCGGCAAGAATATGACACCACAACAAACCTGCCAAGAGAGGGCTGCCCACCAAAACTCACGGACCAGGCAAGGAGGGCATTAATCAGAGAGGCAACAAAGAGACCAAAGATAACCCTGAAGGAGCTGCAAAGTTCCACAGCGGAGATTGGAGTATCTGTCCATAGGACCACTTTAAGCCATACACTCCACAGAGCTGGGCTTTACGGAAGAGTGGCCAAAAAAAGCCATTGCTTAAAGAAAAAATTAGCAAACATGTTTGGTGTTCGCCAAAAGGTATGTGGGAGACTCCCCAAACATATGGAAGAAGGTACTCTGGTCAGATGAGACTAAAATGTAGCTTTTTCAGCCGTCAAGGAAAACGCTATGTATGGCGCAAACCCAACACCTCTCAACACCCCGAGAACACCATCCCCACAGTGAAGCATGGTGGTGGCAGCATCATGCTGTGGGGATGTTTTTCATCGGCAGAGACTGGGAAACTGGTCAGAATTGAAGAAATGATGGATGGCGCTAATTACAGGGAAATTCTTGAGGGAAACCTGTTTCAGTCTTCCAGATATTTGAGACTAGGACGGAGGTTCACCTTCCAGCAGGACAATGACCCTAAGCATACTGCTAAAGCAACACTCGAGTGGTTTAAGGGGAAACATTTAAATGTATTGGAATGGCCTAGTCATAGCCCAGACCTCAATCCAATTGAGAATCTGTGGTATGACTTAAAGATTGCTGTACACCAGCGGAACCCATCCAACTTGAAGGAGCTGGAGCAGTTTTGCCTTGAAGAATGGGCAAAAATCCCAGTGGCTAGATGTGCCAAGCTTATAGAGACATACCCCAAGAGACTTGACTTTGGGGGGCGGGGGGGGCTTTCAGTAATGCGTGCATACATTTCTTACCTATGGGTGGTCCCAGGAATCAGACCCACTATCCTGGTGTTGCAAGTGCCATGCTCTACCGACTGAGCTACAGAGGACCTGTGTTCCTCAGGTTTTCTGTTCCTCCCACAGATCCTGCAGAGAGAGGCTGCTCATGACCTCAACATGAACCTTTGTCTATGCCCACTTCATGTGTTCTAGTGTACGCAGCATCCCTGCAGCAGTACACACTAACCAACCATTTCACCCATGCACACTCAAACACCACACACACTCTAACTCATACACACACTGTGTGTGTGTGTGTGTGTGTGTGTGTGTGTGTGTGTGTGTGTGTGTGTGTGAAAGAGTGATGATGTACCTGTCCGTCACCCCGTCGCTCGGTGATGATGGATGGGTTCCACTCAGTGCCTCCCCACCATTACTCAGGGGGAGGACCCAAGAGAGACCACCTTCATCTATATTCATCATCCTCATCTATATTCATATAGTCTCATTCATATTCATCAGTGGTTACACAGCTTAGATTAGCGAGCTCTGTGTGTATATCCATCATTTAACTCTCAGGAACTTTGGCTAAAACTGACACTTTTTCAGGTAGCCTAAGCCCTATTATGCTAGCCTGGTCCCAGATCTGTTTCTGCTTTTGCCTACTCCATTGTCATTGTAAAGACTTTTGCATGACAGTTTGAGATTATACTCTAGCCTCTGTTTAACTCATGGTCTGTCTAATCAGAAGTAGCCCTTTCCTGCAGTCAAATGACCAAATCGCCCTCTAGTGGCCTCATGGGTGGAATGTTATTAATATGTTTCATAATTTCATAATTAATAAACATTCATTTTTTTTAAACGCCGAAAATCCTGTGATTCTATGTCAAACGGTTTTGTTATATTTCAGTCCTCTGTGATGTACAGTGGGGAAAAAAAGTATTTAGTCAGCCACCAATTGTGCAAGTTCTCCCACTTAAAAAGATGAGAGAGGCCTGTAATTTTCATCTTAGGTACACGTCAACTATGACAGACAAATTGAGAAAAAGAAAATCTGAAAATCACATTGTAGGATTTTTAATGAATTTATTTGCAAATTATGGTGGAAAATAAGTATTTGGTCACCTACAAACAAGCAAGATTTCTGGCTCTCACAGACCTGTAACTTCTTCTTTAAGAGGCTCCTCTGTCCTCCACTCGTTACCTGTATTAATGGCACCTGTTTGAACTTGTTATCAGTATAAAAGACACCTGTCCACAACCTCAAACAGTCACACTCCAAACTCCACTATGGCCAAGACAAAAGAGCTGTCAAAGGACACCAGAAACAAAATTGTAGACCTGCACCAGGCTGGGAAGACTGAATCTGCAATAGGTAAGCAGCTTGGTTTGAAGAAATCAACTGTGGGAGCAATTATTAGGAAATGGAAGACATACAAGACCACTGATAATCTCCCTCGATCTGGGGCTCCACGCAAGATCTCACCCCGTGGGGTCAAAATGATCAAAAGAACGGTGAGCAAAAATCCCAGAACCACAAGGGGGGACCTAGTGAATGACCTGCAGAGATCTGGGACTAAAGTAACAAAGCCTACCATCAGTAACACACTACGCCGCCAGGGACTCAAATCCTGCAGTGCCAGACGTGTCCCCCTGCTTAAGCCAGTACATGTCCAGGCCCGTCTGAAGTTTGCTAGAGTGCATTTGGATGATCCAGAAGAGGATTGGGAGAATGTCATATGGTCAGATGAAACCAAAATAGAACTTTTTGGTAAAAACTCAACTCGTCGTGTTTGGAGGACAAAGAATGCTGAGTTGCATCCAAAGAACACCATACCTACTGTGAAGCATGGGGATGGAAACATCATGCTTTGGGGCTGTTTTTCTGCAAAGGGACCAGGACGACTGATCCGTGTAAAGGAAAGAATGAATGGGGCCATGTATCGTGAGATTTTTAGTGAAAACCTCCTTCCATCAGCAAGGGCATTGAAGACGTGGCTGGGTCTTTCAGCATGACAATGATCCCAAACACACCGCCCGGGCAATGAAGGAGTGGTTTCGTAAGAAGCATTTCAAGGTCCTGGAGTGGCCTAGCCAGTCTCCAGATCTCAACCCCATAGAAAATCTTTGGAGGGAGTTGAAAGTCCGTGTTGCCCAGCGACAGCCCCAAAACATCACTGCTCTAGAGGAGATCTGCATGGAGGAATGGGCCAAAATACCAGCAACAGTGTGTGAAAACCTTGTGAAGACTTACAGAAAACGTTTGACCTGTGTCATTGCCAACAAAGGGTATATAACAAAGTATTGAGAAACTTTTGTTATTGACCAAATACTTATTTTCCACCATAATTTGCAAATAAATTCATTAAAAATCCTACAATGTGATTTTCAGGATTTTTTTCTTCTCATTTTGTCTGTCATAGTTGACGTGTACCTATGATGAAAATTACAGGCCTCTCTCATCTTTTTAAGTGGGAGAACTTGCACAATTGGTGGCTGACTAAAGACTTTTCCCCCCCACTGTATATAAAGGGTAATGTTGGGATGCAAACTCAAAATTGAATACATTTAAAATCTATATCTGATATGTTACAGGTGTCTTCTTTTTTAAGCCCATAACCATGTGTGTGAGGTGTATACTTTTATTTCAAAGTAGATTTGTTTAAGACTACCAATGAACACTGTGTGACCCTGATTTAGGCCACTGCAGTAAAAGGGTTTAAAGGCATAAAAACATTTTTTTTTATCATTTTATTTTTGGGGGGAGGTAAATCAGCTTTATTATTGCAGATAGATTGTAATTTCCATCAATGTAATTGTCTGCATAATTTCCAATCCACCATACATATTGTTTTGTAAATAAACAAACAGTATATATACACTACCGGTCAAAAGTTTTAGAACACCTACTCATTCAAGGGTTTTTCTTTATTTTTACTATTTTCTACATTGCAGAATAATAGCGAAGACATCAAAACTATGAAATAACACATATGGAATCATGTAGTAACCAAAAAATATTTGAGATTTGAGATTCTTCAAATAGCCATCCTTTGCCTTGATGACAGCTTTGCACACTCTTGGCATTCTCTGAACCAGCTTCACCTGGAATGCTTTTCCAACAGTCTTGAAGGAGTTCCCACATATGCTGAGCACTTGTTGGTTGCTTTTCCTTCACTCTGTGGTCCGACTCATCCCAAACCATCTCAATTTGGTTGAGGTCGGGGGATTGTGGAGGCCAGGTCATCTGATGCAGCACTCCATCACTCACCTTCTTGGTAAAATAGCCCTTACACAGCCTGGAGGTGTTTTGGGTCATTGTCCTGTTGAAAAACAAATGATAGTCCCACTAAGCCCAAATCAGATGGGATGGCGTATCGCTGCAGAATGCTGTGGTAGCCATGCTGGTAAAGTGTGCCTTGAATTCTAAATAAATCACAGACGGCGTCACCAGCCAAGCACCCCCACACCATAACACGTCCTCCTCCATGCTTTACGGTGGGAAATACACATGCAGAGATCATCCGTTCACCCACACCGCATCTCACAAAGACAAAAATCTCAAATTTGGACTCCAGACCAAAGGACACATTTCCACCGGTCTAATATCCATTGCTCGTGTTTCTTGGTCCAAGCAAGCCTCTTCTTCTTATTGGTGTCCTTTAGTAGTGGTTTCTTTGCAGAAATTCAACCATGATTCACACAGTCTCCTCTGAGTTGATTTTGAGATGTGTCTTTTACTTGAACTCTGTGAAGCATTTATTTGGGCTGCCATTTCTGAGGCTGGTAACTCTAAGGAACTTATCCTCTGCAGCAGAGGTAACTCTGGGTCTTCCATTCCGGTTGTGGTCCTCATGAGAGCCAGTTCCATCATAGCGCTTGATGGTTTTTGCGACTGCACTTCAAGAAACGTTCAAAGTTCTTGACATTTTCCGTATTGACTGACCTTCATGTCTTAAAGTAATGATGGACTGTCGTTTCTCTTTGCTTATTTGAGCTGTTCTTGCCATAATATGGACTTGGTCTTTTACCAAATAGGGCTGTCTTCTGTATACCCCCCCCTACCTTGTCACAACACAGTATATGCTACATTAGTTATCTTGTTGTTTTTAGTCACACCCTTCAGCTCCACTCAACCCCTCCCATCTATCTCTTAACACCATCCAGTTTTTATTTCTATTTGCCATATATTTTTCAACTGTACTGTGAACATTTATATTCTTATAGTTTCTGCAGATTGTAAATTAAAAATATATTTTTTTGCTAAAAGTATTATTATATTATTGATCGATTGACTATGACTTTTCAAATCACCCAGCAGGGCTATTTGCAGAGTTATCTCAAGGTAAATGTTTAAATTCTTCAGCCATTCCTGAACCTGCGACCAAAAACAAGCTACATATGGACAGTACCAAAACAAATGATCTATCTTCGCAGCAAAATCTGCAGAGCTGGGATTGTTGTATCCCCCATATATATAAGATTCTATTGGTTGCAAGAATTTTGTATAATAATTTAAACTGAACAATTCAAAGTTTTGAATCCGGTGTAGTTTTGTGTATCAGTTCATAAAACATGTGCCATGGAATCGGTACATCGAAAATCTCTTCCCAACTATTTTGCAATCTATATGGCACAGCTGTCAATTTTTTGGTCCTTAAATGAAACTGGTATACTTTTTTATTCATCAACATTTTCTTTAACCAATTTTGGTCTTTAATGCAGGGCCGACAGACAAGTTCCTTACTTTTTCCCCCTTCCACTTGCCTCTTCCATTTTTGCAGAAATGCATAACTATTCACCCCCCCCCCCCAAAGTCAATACTTTGTAGAACCACCTTTTGCAGCAATTACAGCTGCAAGTCTCTTGGGGGGGGTGTATGCACTCACTAACTGTAAGTCGCTCTGGATAAGAGCATCTGCTAAATCACTAAAATGTAAATGTATGTCTTTATAAGCTTGGCACATCTAGCCACTGGGATTTTTGCCCATTCTTCAAGGCAAAACTGCTCCAGCTCCTGCAATTAGTTGGTTATAATTTTGGGTAGAGCAGACATTTCCATATATTTTTGTTAGCTGCATGTTTGACATAACTCCAGCAGTCCTATTTATGATATCATTTACAAAGATTATAGGTATATATATTTTTTATCCCAAAATATTGTTTTTTTAATCAATTAGTATATTTGACTTTAACCATAATATTTTTTGTATTATTTGTTCTGTCTTTTCTGGTGGATTCAACTGTCACGCCCTGGCTCTGGGGACTCTTTATGTTGAGCCAGGGTGTTAGTTTCTATGTTGTAGTTTCTATGTGTTTATTCTAGATCGTTTAGATCTATGTTGGCCAGGGTGGTTCCCGATCAGAGGAAGCTGTTGCTCGTTGTCTCTGATTGGGAAGCATACTTAGGCAGCCTGTTTTGCACAGTTCTTTGTGGGATCTTGATCTGTATAGGTTTGTGTTGGTGAACCTGTAGACTTCACGTATCGTTTGTTGTTTTGTTGGTTAAAGTACTCATTAAAAGATGTACGCATATCACGCTGTGCCTTGGTCCGCTTCTTATGACGATCGTGACAGAAGATCCCACCAAAGAAGGGCCAAGCAGCGTGTTCAGGAGCAGACCCCGGGAAAGGAACTGGAGAAGTTGGCGATGTCCCAGGTGGGCGAATGGTGGTCTTGGGAGGACATGTTCGCGGGCAAAGGGCCATGGGCAAAAGTTAAAGCCCTGGCGAGAGAGGAGGTACGGCGCCAACCATGCCGTCGTCGGAGAGGCGAGAGGCAACCCCAAGAAATGTTTTGGGGGGGGCACACGGCATGGACGACGGGGCTGCTGGAGGCAGCTACAGGGCGAGTTTGTGGACTAGGAGAGGAGGCCACCAGGTTACGGGGGCCATTGGTCATGAGGGGGAAGGAGAGTGTAGAGGCACGGCGAGAGGTACTGGGGTGTGTTACCAGTCCGGTCCGGCCCGTTCCTGATCCCCGCACAAGGCCAGTGGTGTGTGTTCCCAGTACGGTCCGGCCTGTTCCTGCTCCCCGCACCAATCCTGTGGTGCGCGTCATCAGTCCGGCCTGTTCCTGCTCCCCGCACCAAGCCAATGGTGCGTGTCGCCAGCCCGGTCCGGCCTGTTCCTGCTCCCCGCACCAAGCCAGTGGTGCGCGTCGCCAGCCCGGTCCGGCCTGTTCCTGCTCCCGCAACCAAGCCAGTGGTGCGCGTCGCCAGCCCGGCCCGGCCTGTTCCTGTCCCTCGCACCAAGCCTGTGGTGCGCGTCGCCAGCCCGGTCCGGCCTGTTCCTGCTCCCCGCACCAAGCCAGTGGTGCGCGTCGCCAGCCCGGTCCGGCCTGTTCCTGCTCCCTGCACCAAGCCAGTGGTGCGCGTCGCCAGCCCGGTCCGGCCTGTTCCTGCTCCCCGCACCAGGCCAGGGGTGCGCATCGCCAGTCCGGCCCGGCCTGTCTCTGTCCCTCGCACCAAGCCTGTGTTGCGCGTCGCCAGCCCGGTCCGGCCTGTTCCTGCTCCCCGCACCAAGCCAGTGGTGCGCGTCGCCAGCCCGGTCCGGCCTGTTCCTGCTCCCCGCACCAAGCCAGTGGTGCGCGTCGCCAACCCGGTCCGGCCTGTTCCTGCTCCCCGCACCAAGCCAGTGGTGCGCGTCGCCAGCCCGGTCCGGCCTGTTCCAGCTCCCCGCACCAAGCCAGTGGTGCGCGTCGTCAGTCCGGCACGGCCTGTTCCTGCTCCCCGCACCAAGCCAGTGGTGCGCGTCGTCAGCCCGGATCCGGCCCGTTCCCGCTCCCCGCACCAAGCCAGTGGTGCGCGTCGTCAGTCCGGCACGGTCTGTGCCTGTTCCACCGGGAGCCAGAGCAATCCGCTCCACCGGTGTTCAGTCCAGCTCCGGCCAGCAGGGCCAGACCACGAGGGCGAGAGAGAGAGTGGTGGTCACGCCCGGAGCCGGATCCGCCTCCGAGGCGGAATGCCCATCCGGCCCCTCCCCTGTTGGGTTTAGTTGGCGCGGTCGCAGTCCGCGCCTTTGGGGGTACTGTCACGCCCTGGCTCTGGGGACTCTTTATGTTGAGCCAGGGTGTTAGTTTCTATGTTGTAGTTTCTATGTGTTTATTCTAGATCGTTTAGATCTATGTTGGCCAGGGTGGTTCCCGATCAGAGGCAGCTGTTGCTCGTTGTCTCTGATTGGGAATCATACTTAGGCAGCCTGTTTTGCACAGTTCTTTGTGGGATCTTGATCTGTATAGGTTTGTGTTGGTGAACCTGTAGACTTCACGTATCGTTTTGTTGTTGTTGGTTAAAGTACTCATTAAAAGATGTACGCATATCACGCTGCGCCTTGGTCCGCTTCTTATGACGATCGTGACATCAACTGGAATAACAACCAATTTTCTATGGCTTGTTTTAAAAATAGATATGTTTTGGAGATTTCAAATAACCGAAAGTGAGAGGTTGTAATCTGAATAAAGGGAAAAAGGCCATTCTGGAACATGGGGTGAAACATTCTTACCAATCTGCTAGAGAACCAGTTCGGATTTAAGAATAACTTTTGTATGACTGAAGCCTTTAGTGAGAGGTCTAATGCTTTAATATTTAATCATTTCTGCCCTCTGAATTCATATTCATTATATAAATAGGCCCATTTAATTTTGTCTGCTTTGCTGTTCCAAATAAAATGCAATATATTTTGCTCATATAATTTAAAAAACAAGTCGCTAGGTGTAGGCAAGGCCATAAGCAATTAGATAAACTGAGATATGACTAAAGAGTTAATCAGGGTGATTTTCCACAAATATACAGGCATTTTCCTTTCCATGGTAGCAAGATCTTATCTATTTTTGCTAACTTTCTATTAAAATGTATTGTAGTGAGATCATCTCTTTCTTTCGGAATATGAATACAGAGTATGTCCACATCCCCATCAGACCATTTTATTGGTAAACTACACGGTAATGTAAAAGTTTTTTTTTAGTGATCCAATACGTAATACACCAGGGTTGTGGGTTCGTTTCTCACGGGGGGCCAGTATGAAAAATTTATGCACTCTGGATAAGAGCGTCTGCTAAATGACTAAAATGTAAAATGTAAAATGTAAGATAGTACACTTATCATAATTTGGTTGTAATCCAGAGAGGTTAGAAAAAGTATCTAAATCCTCTATGAGGCTGTGGAGGGATCCAAATTGTGGATTTAAAAGAAAACATGAATCATCAGCATACAATGACACCTTTGTTTTTACATTTCTAGCCCCTTGATATTATTGTTGGATCTGATTTTAACAGTTAACATTTCAATGGCCATAATACATAGATATGCCGATAGTGGACAGCCTTGTTTTACTCCTCTGGAATGTTTAATACTTTCTGAGAAGTAGCCGTTATTTACAATTTTACACCTAGGGTTACTATACATTACTTTAACCCATTGTATAAGAGATTCTCCCAAATGTAAATATTCCAGGCATTTATATATAAATTCCAGTCTTACTTTATCAAAAGCCTTTTCAAAGTCAGCTATGAATATCAGGCCTGGTTTCCCAGATTTTTTATAGTGTTCTATTGTTTCCAGTACTTGTCTTATATTATCGCCAATGTATCGTCCATGTAAAAAACCTGTCTAATTAGGATGAATAATATCCGACAATACCTTTTTAATTCTATGCGTTATGCATTTTTCTAGAATTTTTACATCACGACACTGAAGTGTAAGGGGCCTCCAATGTTTTATACATTTTATTTATATATTTACCACTTGGGTCCTGTTTCAGTAATAATGAAATCAGACCTTCTTGTTGAGTATCTGATAATCTACCATTTTTATAGGAGTGGTTAAAACATGCTAATAACGGTTCTCTGAGTACATCAAAAAAGGTTTGGTATACCTCAACTGGTATGCCATCCAGCCCTGGAGCCATGGCTTTAATTGCATCAAGAAGTTCCTCCTATATAATTTGGCCTTCACATGAGTCTTTCTGTACAGCTGTTAATTTAACATTATTAATAGAAAACAAATCCATATAATTAACTTCGGTTAGTGGAGATGGATGCGACTGAAACAAAAACATATGCTTAAAGTACTTTGCTTCCTCTTTAAAAATATTGTTTGGTGAATCATGGGTGACTCCATCATTTGTTACAAGTTTCAGTAAAAAAAAATTTTTTTTTCAGTAAATTATTCAGTAAATTATCAAGTTTCAAAAAATAATTTGGTGCATTTTCCCCCATATTCCATCCAGTTCGCTTTATTTTTATAATATATTACACTTGATCGTTCTTGAATAAGTTCCTCCATTTATTTTTGTTTTTCCTCTAACTTATTCTGTGCCTCTATGGTACAGTTTTATTGCTATCTATCTGTACTGTTAGTCCTTCTATTTCCTTTGTTAATATGAACTCTTTTGACCTAAATTGCTTTTGTTTTAAAGATGAGTATTTAATTGCATAGCCTCTTAAGGCACATTTAAAAGTGTCTCATACAATTAGGGGATCTGCTGTACCTATGTTATGTCGTAAAAAGTAAGTTATACATTATTCTGTCCTAGTTAAAAACAAGTTATCATCCAATAGGCTTTGATAACATTTCAAATATCATCGCCCACGTGGAAATTCAGTAAGAGTAATGTATACGCCAATTACTTAATGGTATTATTATATTATTATGGTCTAACCACATTCTGTCCCCTATCAACAATTGTTTTATATTTTGGTGCCAACGAGAATGACATAAGAAAGTAGTCAAGACAACTAGCTTGATTGAGCCTCCGCCATGTATATCTCACTAGGTCAGGATATTTAAGCCTCCATATATCCACTAGTTCCAATATATCCATGATATTTGTGATTTCCTTAAGTGCATGAGGGTGATAGTTTGTAGTGTGATTTCCTTTATGGTCCATTGAGGTATTTAAAACAGTATTATAATCTCCCACCATAATAATAGAGTATTTTATTTATTGTAGGCTTGATAAATGATTCTATATATTTTTAAAGAAGCATGTATCATTATTATTTGGACCGTATAAATTAATGAGCCAAATCTATTTATGGTCCAATAACATATTTAAAATAATCCATCTACCTTGTGGATCTGTTTTGACAATTTGCACATTCGGATCAAAATTAGATTTGGCTCATGAATCTATACGGTCCAAATAATAATGATCCATGTCAGAGCAAAAACCAAGCCATGAGGTCGAAGGAATTGTCCGTAGAGCTCCAAGACAGGATTGTGTCGAGGCACAGATCTGGGGAAGGGTACAAAACATTTCTGCAGCATTGAAGGTCCCCAAGAACACAGTGGCCTCCATCATTCTTAAATCGAAAAAGTTTGGAACCACCAAGACTCTTCCTAGAGCTGGCCGCCCGGCCAAACTGAGCAATTTGGGGAGAAGGGCCTTGGTCAGGGAGGTGACCAAGAACCTGATGGTCACTCTGACAGAGCTCCAGAGTTCCTCTGTGGAGATGGGAGAACCTTCCAGAAGGACAACCATCTCTGCAGCACCACCAATCAGGCCTTCATGGTAGAGTGGCCAGACGGAAGCCACTCCTCAGTAAAAGGCACATGACAGCCCACTTGGAGTTTGCCAAAAGGCACCTAATGGACTCAGACCATGAGAAACAAGACTCTCTGGTCTGATGAAATCAAAGATTGAACTCTTTGGCCTGAATGCTAAGCGTCACATCTGGAAGAAACCTGGCACCATCCGTATGGTGAATCATGGTGGTGGCAGCATCATGCTGTGGGGATGTTTTTCAGGGGCAGGAACTGGGAGACTAGTCAGGATCGAGGGAAAGATGAACGGAACAAAGTACAGAGAGATCCTTGATGAAAACCTGCTCCAGAGCGCTCAGGACCTCAGGCTGGGGTGAAGATTCACCTTCCAACAGGACAATGATCCTAAGCACACAGCCAAGACAACGCAGGAGTGGCTTCAGGACAAGTAGCTGAATGTCCTTGAGTAGTCCAGCCAGAGCCTGGACTTGAACCCAATCGAACATCTTTGGAGAGACCTGAAAATAACTGTGCAGCGACGCTCCCCATCCAACCTGACAGAGCTAGAGAGGATCTGCAGAGAAGAATGGGAGAAACTCCCCAAATACGAGTGTGCCAAGCTTGTAGCTTGAGGCTGTAATCGCTGCCAAATGTGCTTCAACAAAGTACTGAGTAAAGGGTCTGAAAATGTAAATGTGATATTTCAGGTTTTTATTTTTTATAAATGTGCAAAAAACTGTTTTTGCTTTGTCATTATGGGGTAACTTCTCTTATCAAATGAAAACATGTGGAGAACTGAACTAGGGTAACCCTTGAGATGTTTAAGGTGTAAAACTAAGGCTGGTCAAGGTAGCTCCAGAACAGATAAATCATTTGAAGTAACGGTCCTCATTTAGACGACAACCCTGCCTCATCTCTGACCTAACCAAGTTTAAGAGCCCTGCTCTTTATTGGCTATTGATTAGCCTGCAGAGGAGACAAATGGAGCACCCTCAACATTAGAATGAAGTCTAATTAAATAGTTTAGTAACGATTGTGAATGGGACCCCAATGCGCTTACTTCTGTGTTTTTCTCTGGCCAGGGTGAAGTCATCACACTGCAGTGAAATTACTTTATTATACCTTAATTTAGGACTAACTCGCTGGCCTCAATCCACCGATCCCAAGACTCCCATTTGAACATTGTCTTCTTTTGTGTAATGTACAACACTGTTATTTGATAGCAGAAAGTGAAGACATATTAATTATTGTGATGCCAGACCAACAGCTCAGTATAGTTCTGCAGTTTGTTACATTTACCATGGCTACAATTATTAGAACTCCGACACGTAATTATAGCTTTATTGGTAAAGCATTAAGATGCTATTTTAGTCCTTTCTAACAGATCCCACTCCCTCTGTGTCCCATAGAGAAGTAGATGGGTTAATCTCAGTACTCTGCAGAAATCATTCAGACATGGCAGCAGGACTCTCCCTCATCATTAATTATCAGCACCACACACTAATTCAGTCAGCTGT
The DNA here is from genome assembly GCF_020615455.1 of Coregonus clupeaformis. Taxonomy (NCBI): domain Eukaryota; kingdom Metazoa; phylum Chordata; class Actinopteri; order Salmoniformes; family Salmonidae; genus Coregonus; species Coregonus clupeaformis. Next base: position 83,461 of record NW_025534442.1, read on the forward strand.
CAGCGTTTGATTAATACCACAGTAGTCATGTGGAAAAAAACACCTGGATTCTGTGAAGATTACCCAATTAATTTAACTTTCATAAAAGGGAGTCTGGTGTTTTTTTCACCTTCTTCTCTTCCTCCACTGTTCTTTCGTGTGAGTTATGTTCCACCCCTCTCTCCTTTGCTTCCCACTGCAGCACCCCATTCTTCCCCAATCAGTCTTTAATTGGCCGGTCTCCTGCCGTGAGAGGGAGGGAGTTCAGACCTTCTCTCTCTCTGTGAAATAGAACAGAGTGTTATCCTCACAGTCCTGAACATGTGTCACCGACCGAAGAGCAGCTACAGAGGCTCTGCTGGTGTTTCAAGGTTGGCTAGTAATGTTCCTTTCTGCTTCATCATTTTAAATGACTCTGGTAGACTGGTAGTTACTGTCTCAGGTATGCTTAGTGTTATCTCTCCCCTGGTGTATTTGAGATGCTCACCAAGAGCGATACAATCATGGACTGATTGTATCTCTCTCTTTTCTTTCTCTCTTTCTCTCTTTACTTCAGTCCCTTTCATTTCTTCCTCTCTTTCCTGCTTTTATCGGTCCACCTCCCTCTGTCTCCCTCTATCCTCCTGGGAGTTGAGCCACCATCTGGGGATCTGGAGAGTTCCTTGGGTGAGGCAGGCATGTGAAAAGGACAGAGGGGGAGAGAGAAGGGGGGAGAGAGAAGGAGAGAGAGAGGTGCAGAGGTGAGAGTGAAACTGAGAAAGAGAGAGATAGAGAGAGACTTAGTGTTAAATAGATAGACAGACAGAGAAGGATGACAGCGCAGTAGTACTGTAGGATGCTGCCTGCCTGGCGTGGGGTTGGTCAGGAGTCCCAGGAGTCTGCTTCCCTCCTGTACAGAGCGTTGCATAAAAGCATCCATCACTGATCAGTGAGTAGGCCTACTCAGTGAGATAACAGAGAAAGTATGTGTGTGTGTGCTTGCTTGCATACATGTGCGTGCATAATATGCATCCGTGCATCCATTCATGCATGTTTGTTTGTGTATGTGTGCATGTTTCTGGGTTTCTGGCCGTGTTAAATCAGTGGGGGTGTCGTCTCCCTTGTCTCATTATGTATGTCTGTGTTGTTGACCTAAGTGCTGTTATCAGCAGGAAAAGGCCTTTAATCACCACCAATTAGACGAACGGCTAATCTCTCCTGGGTCCTGACCAAGACTGAGGAGAACATGGCACTCTCTCTGGCAGCTGAGGAGAGCCAGATCTTCTCTCCAGGTGCCCCATAGGCCTACACACTGCAGGCCAGGATCCTCACAGAGAGAACCAACCAGTCTCTCCACTAAGACACTTTAGGGATGCATCCCAAATGGCACCCTTTTCTATATAGTGCATTACTTTTGACCCTGGTCAAAAGTAGTTTCAAGTTTTATTTGTCATGACAAAAGCAACAAAAAAAAATGAAAAATTATAAATAAGAAAGGGTCAGTGCCAGTACCAAATTTACAGTGTGCAGGGATACTGGAGTATTTGAGGTTGATATGTACATGTAGGCAGGGATTAGGAGAAAGTGACTGGTAGCAGGATTTATAATAATAATAATAATAATAATAGTAAACAATATAGCAGTGTAAACAGGGCTGAAAAGTGACTGGTAGCAGGAATATATAAATACTTATGGTAATATACTAATGGTAATATAGACAGAGTGTACAAAACATTATGAACACCTGCTCTTTCCATGACGTAGACTGACCAGGTGAATCCAGGTGAGAGCTATGATCCCTTATTGATGTCACTTGTTAAATCCACTTCAATCAGTGTAGATGAAGGGGAGGAGACAGGTAAAAAATATGATTTTTCAGCCTTGAGACAATTGAGACATGGATTGTGTATCTGAGCCATTCAGAGGGTGAATGGGCAAGACAAAAGATTTAAGTGCCTTTGAACAGGATATGGTAGTAGGTGCCAGGCGCATCAATTTGAGTGTGTCAAGAACTGCATTGCTGCTGGGTTTTTCATGCTCAACAGTTTCCCGTGTGTATCAAGAATGGTCCACCACCCAAAGGACATCCAGCCAACTTGACAGAACTGTGGGAAGCATTGGAGTCAACATGGGCCAGCATTCCTGTGGAACGCTTTCGACACATTGTAGAGTCCATGTCCCGACGAATTGAGGCTGTTCTGAGGGCAAACGGGGGAGCAACTCAATATTAGGAAGGTGTTCCTAATGTTTTGTACACTCAGTGTATACATGTAAACAGGAGTAATAGTGACCAGTAGCAGGATAAATAGATGGATACTAATGGTATTGGCAATCAATAATCAATGAACAGCAGTGTAATGCTAGTAATAAATCTAATCAATAATCATTTTAGCAGCAGTGTAGGTGTTAGGGGGGGTGTGCGTGTGGGTGTAAGTGTGTGGCGTCAGTAATGAGTGTGTTAGTGAGGGTGTATGAGTGTGTGTATGTGAGTGTGTGTGTGTGAGTAAGAGTGACAGTGAAGGTGTGTGTGTCTGAGTGGGTAGAGACCTGTGGATGGGCATATAGTCCGTGTGGATAGTCTGTGGGAGCAGTAGTGTACCCCCCCCCCCTTTCCTGTAGTCCACGATCAGCACCTTGGTCTTGTTGATGTTGATGGAGTGGTTCTTGTCCTGGCACCACACTGCATGGTCTCTGACCTCCTCCCTGTAGGCTGTCTCATTGGCGTTGGTGATCAAGCCTACCACCGTCATGTCGTCAGCAAACCTGATGATGGAGTTGGAGTTGTGCGTGGGTAAACAATCGTGGGTAAACAGTCGTGGCTAAACAGGGAGTATAGCACACACCCCTGGGGGGCCCACGTGTTGAGGGTCAGCGTGGCATGGCGGAGGTGTTGTTGCCTACTCTCACCTCCTGGGGTCAGCCAGTCAGGTAGCCCAGGATCCAGTCGCAGAGGGAGGTGTTCAGTCCCAGGGTCCCGAGCTTGGTGACGATCTTGGAGGCCACTACGGTGTTGAACGCTGAGCTGTAATCGATGAACAGCATTCTCACATAGGTATTCCTCTTGTCCAGGTGGGAGTAGGCAGTGTTGAGTCAGTAGATCTGTTGGGGCGGTTTGAAAATTGGAGTGGGTTTAGGGTGTCTGGGATGATGTAGTTTATGTGTGCCACGACCAGCCTTTCAATGCACTTCATGATTATAGATGTGAGTGATACAGGGAGGTAGTCATTGTGGCAGGTAGCCTTAGAGTTCTTAGGAACATGTGGGGATTACAGACTTGGACAAGGAGAGGTTGAAAATGACGATGAAGATGCCTGTCAGCTGGTCTGCGCATGCCATGAGAATGCGCCCTGGAATACCGTCCAGCCCCGCGGCAGGGCTGGCGTTATGGGCGGGCCTTAGGGGGCCTGCTTTCCGTACGTCCTTGCCCGTCCAAATAAAATATTGAAATATTGATCATTTATTTGACCGAGACTCGCGCCAACAGAAAGACGCATCAATCTCAGTTAAAGCATCCGAGCGTGCAAAACAGCTCCCCTCTGTCTCAGTATGTGTAGACCATGTATCTGATGCTGTCTGGACCAAAAGAGTATGGCATGTCATACTATCTCTGTCCAGACAGCATCAGGTACATGGGCTACATATAGAGGGGTGTTGTTTCGCTCACTCGGATGATTTCTCGGGTGATATAGTTTCAGCAGAGAGGAAGAGGCTAAGCGAGAGGGCTCACTCTCACCATCTCATTCCAAAATCATGGGCATTAATATGGAGTTGGTCCCCCCGTTGCTGCTATGACAACCTCCACCCGTCTGGGAAGGCTTTCCACTAGATGTTGGAACATTGCAGCGAGGACTTGCTTCCATTCAGCCACAAGAGCATTAGTGAGGTCGGGCACTGATGTTGGGAGATTAGGCCTGGCTCACAGTCGGCGTTCCAATTCATCCCAAAGGTGTTCGATGAGGTTGATGTCAGGGCTCTGTGCAGGCCAGTCAAGTTCTTCCACACCATTCTTGACAAACCATTTCTGTATGGATTTCGCTTTGTGCATGGGGGCATTGTCATGCTGAAACAGGAAAGGGCCTTCCCCAAACTGTTGCCACAAAGGTGGAAGCACAGAATCGTCTAGAATGTCATTGTTTGCTGTAGCGTTAAGATTTCCCTTTACTGCAACTAAGGGGCCTGAACCATGAAAAACAGCCCCAGGCCATTATTCCTCCTCCGCCAAACTTGACTGTTGGCACTATGCATTCAGGCAGGCAGCATTCTCCTGGCATCCGCCAAACCCAGATTCATCATTCCAGAGAACACGTTTCCACTGCTCCAGAGTCCAATGGTGGCGAACTTTACACCACTCCAGCCGATGCTTTGCATTGCGCATGGTGATGTTAGGCTTGTGTGTGGCTGCTCGGCCATGGAAACCCATTTCATGAAGCTCTCAACAAACAATTATTGTGCTGACGTTGCTTCCAGAGGCAGTTTGGAATTCGGTAGGGCAGAAATTTGCCGAACTGACTTGTTGGAAAGGTGGCATCCTATGATGATGCCACATTGAAAGTCACTGAGCTCTTCAGTAAGGCCAATGTTTGTCTATGGAGATTGCATGGCTGTGTGCTCGATGTTATACACCTGTCAGAAACGGGTGTGGCTGAAATAGCCGAATCCACAAATTTGAAGGGGTGTCCACATACTTTTGTATATATAGTGTAGAAAGGGAGGCATACAGGTGGAATAGAGCGATGAATGTGATTGAAAGAACCGGAACTTTCATCAGGATATTTTCTACTGATTGTATTTGTCAGCTTTAGGCCTATGTATTTTACTTACTATGGAAGTTATAGGCCTACTGCATCTCTGAGTTCTATGCTCTCATTTCTTTAGCCGCCAGTGGATCATAGTGGATCAATGAGTCCATACTGTATGACAGAGGCTAGTGCTCTCGCCATAGTTGAATTTGAACTTTGAGATGTTTATCATTTTATTTCAGATTTGTATGATTAACCACGTGACAATCATTTTGAGAAACGAAAACATTATTATTGAAATGAAACTGTTCCACAAAAATATGCATATAAAAATTATCAAAACTGGCACGCAGATCAGTAGAAATGGTAGGATGAATTGTAAGCTTCCCCAAACTTGAAACTCACGAGCTGCCTATGGTCTTTACTATTACATCCATAAAAAAACTGTGAAAGCGCAAGCGTGTGCACACATAGGAGGTACCGTGAAAAAACGTGCCCCCCTATGGAAATCAAATGCCCGTCCAACTGATTCGTTCTGGTGCTGGGGTCTGCCCCACGGCCTTGCAAGTGAAAGACTAGTAGTACACTATATAGAGAATAGTGCCACAAATTTCTTGCCGATGACTGTTATCAGCACCTCAGAATCGTTTCAAGCTGCACACTCCACTCCCCATTCCCCAGGAGTGGTGCCTGAGAATCTAGGGGTACCATTAACCGGTCTCTCAAACTGTCCCTGACCTATGTGAAGTGGGCCCTGATTGGTTGCTAGGGTGCACATTGTTAGTGGCAGGACACCTGACAGCTCTTCTGACTGTGCAGGCCAGTCTCTCCTCACTTCTCCACTTCTCCTCTGAGTCGATTTGTGGGATGGAGTGCATGTAGTGAGTTGTTGTTATTGTTGTAGCTTTGTGTGTTTACTGTTACTGGTTGCAGTTGCTGATAGTTGTTTGCATATTTAGTTATATTATACCTTTGTATACCTTGGTTATGAGTGTTATTATTTCCCCAGCTGTGTTACTGTTGGTATTAGTCCATTGTATTCTGTTGCATTCTGGATCCATTTGCTCATCCTGTTGATCCATTGCATTTATTCATTGCTCTTATTTTCCGGTATTACAGATAACTGTAAGGGATCGGGGGTTGGCAGGGTCTAGACAGAGTCTGACACTTCCCCGATCTACAGAGAGGGGGAGTCATCAGACTCAATCTGGTTCACCTGAGTTCTGAGCACACCTGTCAGTAATTAGTATAGGATTTAAGGTGTGCTCAGAAGCTCAGTCGGGGCGAGGTATTGTTCCATTGTGACTTGCTAAGCGTTTTGTTCCGAGAGAGAGAGAGAGTTTGTTGTTTTTGATTACCCGTGTATCCGACCTGTGCCTTATTGTTTGACTCCCCGAATTGCTTAATCCTCTGCTTGTCTACCCCAGTGATTACCGTCCTCTGATCCTGTGCCTGTGCCCTCGACTACGACTAAGCCCACTCCATTGGTACCTCTGCCTGTCTATGCCTGGCCCGGTTTTGACCACAGCTCGCCCGACCACGATTAAGCTATTCCCTTGTCTATACTCTAATAAAGCATCGCTATTCTGCGATTGGATCTTACCACTCTGTCCGAGTATTCATTACAGAATACCTCGCCAATACCATGGATCCAGCGGAATTACAGAGGCGATGGGAGATACAGGAGAAACGGATGGATGAACTCCTACAGCTACTCAACTCTGGTGCGGCTGAAGGCACCACCCCGAGCACGGTCAGTCCTCGTCATGCACCTCCGATTTCTCTACCTACAAGGTACGACGGGGAACCTGGCAAATGTCAGGGTTTCTACCCAGACGTCCCTGTATATGTCGTTAAATCGTACTATGTTTTTCCGATGACCGTAGCAGGGTGGATTTCATTATTTCTCTGCTAACGGGAAGAGCACTGGATTGGGCTACTGCGCTTTGGGCAGCTGAGGTCCCCGAGTTGAATGCGGAAGTTCAGTTCAAGAGACTGTTTCAAGAGGTGTTCGACCACCCAGTATCTGGGCGTACTGTGGGAGACCAACTATGCGAACTTCAGCAGGGCTGTCGCACAGTAGCCGACTACGCTTTAGAGTTCCGTACTATAGCAGCCGGTAGCGGATGGAGCGAGACTGCTTTGCTCACAGTTTTCCGAAGAGGGCTGCGCAAAGACGTACAGACTGAGTTGGCTTGTCGAGGAGATATCACTGCGCTACATGAGTTTATCAAAATAGCCATCTCTATTGATAATCTTATAGTGCAACACAAGGCATCCACCGTCCGGGAGTCCTCGATCACTGGTCCTATGCAATCGACAGAGCGGAGGAGAGAATCTGAGGAGGAACCTATGCAACTGGGACGGTCACCTCTACAAGGTTCGGTGAGACAACAACGTCGGCAAGACGGACTATGCCTGTATTGTGGTCAGTCGGGTCATTTCGTTCGTCAATGTCCGGTACGACCTAACCGTACACCAGGATATCGCCTCGGAACTGCCAAATCGGTGAGTGAGAATCAAGTTTTGAACATTACATCGAAACAAATGTATGTGCCAGTTACCTTATCTGTCGGAGAGAAAGTGCGCAGGTTGGAACGACTTATTGATTCCGGAGCGGCTGCCAGCTTTCTGGATATGGGTCTTGCTGAGGAGTTGGGAGTTCAGCTTATCCCAATTCAACCTCCCCTGCGAGTCAACGCGCTAGACGGTGAGCCCATGGGCACTGGGTTCATTATGCACCGTACAGAGGTAATCAAGTTACAAGTGGGCTCCATACACCAGGAGAACATTTTTTTTTTTCGTCATCTCCGCTCCACGGGAGCCACTAGTTCTCGGCCACCCCTGGCTCGTCCTCCATGATCCGGTCATCTCCTGGAAATCTGGCGATATCACAGCTTGGAGTGAGGTATGTAGGGCAGAGTGCCTCAATTTACCGTGCAAAATGTCTACTGTGGAGGATGCGCAGGGTGCGGTGTCTACTGTGGTCCCTACAGAATAACAGGATTACGCGCAGGTGTTCTCCAAGAGAGGGCTACCGTGTTACCACCTCATCGGGCCTGGGACTGCGGGATTGATCTGCTATCCGGAGCTACACCTCCTCGTGGAAGAATCTACCCGTTGTCACAGCCGGAATGAGAAGCGATGAGCCAGTATATTGATGAGGCGCTACAGCAAGGGGCCATTCGCCCATCGACGTCTCCCGCCGCATCCAGTTTTTTCTTTGTGAAGAAAAAGGATGGCGGACTGCGTCCTTGTATAGACTATCAAGGGTTGAACGATATTACCATCAAAAATCGTTACCCTCTTCCGTTGATTCCAGCAGCCCTTGAACAGGTGGGACAGGCCTCCATGTACAGTAAACTGGACCTCAGGAGTGCGTACAATCTGGTGCGTATTAGAGAGGGGGATGAATGGAAGACCGCCTTCATCACACATCGAGGACACTACGAATATTGTGTCATGCCCTATGGACTTACCAACGCGCCCTCAGTATTCCAGGCGTTCATGAATGACATTTTCAGGGACATGATTGATCGATTTGTTATAGTGTACATTGATGACATCCTAATATATTCTAACTGTCTGAGTGACCATGTACGACAGGTTCTGGATCGGCTCCTACAACATTCTCTGTTCGTGAAGGCAGAAAAGAGTGAATTCCATGTCACTACGATTTCCTTCCTTGGGGCCATACTCACTCCCGACGGGGTTAAACTGGATGAATCCAAGGTACAAGCGGTACAAGACTGGCCTCAACCCCAGACGGTGAAGGAGCTCCAGAGATTCTTAGGGTTTGCCAATTACTATAGACGGTTCGTGCGTAATTTCAGCACAACCGCAGCGCCCCTGTCGGCGATGACCAGCTACAAGGGTCGCGGTCTGAACTGGACGGAGGGGGCAGTGCGTGCGTTTGAGACGTTGAAACAACGCTTTACCACCGCTCCTATTCTATGTCAGCCGGACCCTACCTTACCGTTTATCGTGGAAGTGGACGCTCGGAGGTTGGAGTTGGAGCCGTGTTATCCCAACGCCAAGGTGAGCCGCCTAAATCACGACCCTGTGCTTTCTTTTCAAGGAAACTGAATTCTGCCGAGCAGAACTATGACGTGGGTAATTGGGAATTACTGGCGGTGAAGTTAGCACTGGAGGAGTGGAGACATTGGTTGGAGGGAGCAGAGCATCCGTTCCAAGTGCTCACGGACCACCGCAACCTGGAGTATCTTCACAGTGCCAAACGACTGAACTCCCGACAGGCAAGGTGGTCTTTATTCTTCAACCGTTTCCGATTCACTGTCTCTTATATCCCCGGGTCCAAGAATGGTAAGGCGGACGCGCTTTCCCGGCAGTTCGAGCGCACGGAAAGACCCGTGGAGCCAGAACCTATTCTCCCCATGAGTTACCGTGCTGGTCCGGTGAGGTGGGCTATTGATGACACGATTCAGGAGAGCTTACAAGCGGAACCAGCCCCTCCAGAAACCCCGGGGTCTAAGGTGTTTGTGCCAGCTCCTCTTCGACCCCAACTGATGGAATGGTGCCACACGTCGCTGGGATCTGGTCATCCCGGAATCACTCTAACTACACGACTCATCAGCCGAAAATACTGGTGGGATTCCCTCACAGATGACGTCAGAGACTATGTCTTATCCTGTCCAGTATGTGCTCAGTCCAAGGTACCTCGTGCACTACCGGAGGGTAAGCTGATGCCATTGCCAACTCCTCAACGACCATGGTCGCACATTGCTATGGACTTTGTTACCGACCTACCAGAATCAGAGGGCCATACTGTAATTCTCGTGGTCATCGATCGTTTCTCCAAGATGTGCCGGTTAGTACCCATGACCCGTTTGCCTAACGCCACTCAGATGGCTGAGACTATGTTTACCCAGGTGTTCCGGCAGTTTGGTGTCCCGGAGGATATTGTTTCCGACCCGGGGACCCCAGTTTGTATCCCGGGTATGGAAGGCCTTCTGCGAACGCTTGGGCATCTCGGTTAGCCTAACCTCCGGATATCATCCCCAGGCCAATGGGCAGACAGAACGGCTCAACCAGGAAATTGGGAAATATCTACGGCAACAATGTTCGCGGCAGCCGCAAGAGTGGAGTCGATTCCTTCCTTGGGTAGAGTATGCTCAGAACTCACTCATTCACACCTCCCTATGCTTAACGCCCTTCCAGTGTGTTCTAGGGTATCAACCCCCCCTGTTCCCGTGGGATACCGCATCAGGGATGGTACCGGCGGTGGACGAGTGGTTCCGTCGGAGTGCGCAGGTCTGGGAGACGGCCCATCAACATCTCAGTCAAGCCTCACAACAGCAAAAGACCTACGCCGACCGACGCCGGAGACCTACTCCCACTTATCATCCCTGGCAACGAGTGTGGCTGTCTACCCGAGACTTGCGGTTCCGACAGAGCTGCAAGAAGCTCCAACCCAGGTACATTGGTCCTTTCAAAGTTCAGAGACGTATTAACCCTGTCACCTACCGTCTGTTACTCCCTCGACACTACAGGATAAACCCTACGTTCCACGTCTCCCTGTTGAAACCTGTCCATTATAGCCCGATGTATCCACCAATCGCTCAACAACCTACTACACCACCTTTGGAGGATGAACAGGACACCACCTATACAGTCCACGAGATACTGGAGTCAAGACGGAGACGAGGGGGCATCAAATATCTCGTGGACTGGGAGGGATATGGACCTGAGGAACGGTCCTGGGTTCCGGCTAAGGACATACTGGATCCCGCTCTCAAGGCCACTTTCCACGCTGAGCACCCAGATCATCCAAGACCCCGACCCAGAGGAAGACCACCCGGTAGAGGTAGAAGGCCGTCAGGAGCCGGCTCTGGGGAGGGGGATACTGTAAGGGATCGGGGGTTGGCAGGGTCTAGACAGAGTCTGACACTTCCCCGATCTACAGAGAGGGGGAGTCATCAGACTCGATCTGGTTCACCTGAGTTCTGAGCACACCTGTCAGTAATTAGTGTAGGATTTAAGGTGTGCTCAGAAGCTCAGTCGGCGCGAGGTATTGTTCCATTGTGACTTGCTAAGCGTTTTGTTCCGAGAGAGAGAGAGAGTTTGTTGTTTATGATTACCCGTGTATCCGACCTGTGCCTTGTTGTTTGACTCCCCGAATTGCTTAATCCTCTGCTTGTCTACCCCAGTGATTACCGTCCTCTGATCCTGTGCCTGTGCCCTCGACTACGACTAAGCCCACTCCATTGGTACCTCTGCCTGTCTATGCCTGGCCCGGTTTTGACCACAGCTCGCCCGACCACGATTAAGCTATTCCCTTGTCTGTACTCTAATAAAGCATCGCTATTCTGCGATTGGATCTTACCACTCTGTCCGAGTATTCATTACAATAACCACATCCTTCCCACATCTATTTCCTGTCTGTTGTGCGTGTGTATGGCAATAAAGTTCCCTTGTGTGTAACTCTGAGGTTGCCTCATTCCCCTCTTACTGGGGGAGGTGCTAGCGGGTGACAGATCAGCTGAAATGGAGAATCGCTCTCTTTCAAATAGGGTGCCATTTTAACGCAGAATACATTGTACAGAGTGAACCAAGCAGGCTCTCCACTGAGGCACATTAGATGAACAGGAGCCATCACCTTGCAGGTTGATTTCCTCTCGGTGGACGGTGGCAGTGATAAATCATAGGGAGGAAACAGCAGGAGGCTCCTGGACAGCTGCTGGCTCCTCTGAGCTCCTCTCAGCCAAGCTTAAAACAGCACAGCCATCTGTAGATAAACACAGTGTCCTACGTACACATGTTGCAAACAAACCTACTGGTTACTGTATGTCCACGCAAACAAGAGTACAGAGACACACAACGCAACTATTCTTAGGTATGACTTTTGAGACCAGACCCACGTAGCTGAAATCTCCACTACATTTGGTAAGAGGCAACAAAACTAAAGCTGAATGCTTATCAGATTGGGATTTATTTCATTTGAACTCATTAGATATTTTTGAGATGTTTGTTCCTGATGCTCAACTGTACCAACAGGTGAGAGATACAACATAAACTTGTATCTCAGGCTATGAGACCCAATTGGCACCATCTTTCCTATATAGTGCATTACTTTTGACTAGCAGTCATATGGGTTAAAAGTGCACTATGTAGGGCAGGGATCATAAACTAGATTCAACTTCGGGACAATTATTTTCTTGAGCGGATGGTCAGGGGGCCGGTACATAATTACAAATTGACTGCAAGAAGGCCAAACAGATATAATATTTGGAAAAACATTATAATTTCAAACCCTGCTTACATTTGTAGGCTACATGATCACATATATCTCTCTATTATGCGTTGAAATACTTTGGAACAGATTTCCTATATTAAAATGACTTGGAGCTGATCTGCTGGTGTCCCAGTTGTTTTTATACCAAATTCATCCCGTGGGCCGCCAGTTGGGGAACCCTGATGTAGGGAATAGGGTGTCTTTTGGGATGCACCTTAGTTTCTACAGATGCCACAGCCTCTTGCTGGCCTTTTTTAATGACCTAATTGCTCCCTCTCACTAGCCTCTGCCTTCCCATAGAGTCAGATACGGGTATATTCTGTAGGATTTTATTTACCACTACAAGCCCCCATCATCTAGTTTCTCTCTGATTATGACGTGTCAAATGTCCCCCAGCTGTTTCCAAAGCAGGGTGTTATAAAACTTGTAATTAGCTAATGGAACAGGGAACCATACAGGTCAGCTATCTATCACTGTGACACGCCCATGACATGCTTTTAGTCCACACTGATGACAAATACTGCCCCATATGTCAATACACGCCACCGCACAACATGCTTTCTGTTAACAGTGGAGTGTTTGTTTGCCCTTTATTAAAGACCAAAATTTGCACACAAAAAAGAGTCCTTTGATGACAAAATATATCAGTTTTACTCGAGGACCAAAATGTTGACCGCAGCTCAATACTGGTTGCAAAATAGTTGGGAAGAGATTTTTTATATGCCGATTCCGTGGCAAATGGTTTATGAACTGATATGCAAAACAATGCTTGATTCAAAACGTAGATGTTTTTCAATTTAAATTATTATACAAAATTCTTGCCACAAACAGAATGTTATGAATATGGGGCACACAACCATCTCAGCTTTGCAGATTTTGCTACGAAGAGACAGAATCATTAGATCACTTATTTTGGTATTGCCCCTATGCAGCTTGTTTCTGGTCACAGGTTCAGGAATGGCTGAAAAATCACAACATTTATCTCAAATTAAACCTACAAATAGCACTGTTGGGAGATTTGGAAAACCATAGTCAATCAATCAACAATATTATAATACTTTCAGTAAAAATATTTATCTTGAACTTACGATCTGTAGATACTATGTGATTAGACAGGTTCAGCATTGATGTGAAACATGACAGCACAGTTGAAAAATATTGACATGGAAATCAGAAGAGGGTGCTCTACGGAGATAGGTGGGATAGACTGACAGTAGCTGAGGGGTGGGTTTAAAAGCTCATGTTCAATAATAGTTATGACTGAAAACACGATTTATAATGTATAAGTACTATGTATCTAGATGTAATGTATATAAAAATATCAAATTACTTTATTCTTGCTATGTAACTACTATAAAAAACTAACTAAAAAAGCAAATGCCATGTATGTAAAATGTGTGTAGAATGTAAAAAAGTGCCTTGCAAAAGTATTTATCCCCCTTGGCGTTTTTCCTATTTTGTTGCATTACAACCTGTAAATGGATAAATAGTGAAGGTGCTTTAGTTCACATCGTATTACATGCTTTTGTTCACAGTGTATAAAGAATTTTAGAGGGAATCCACAGTATTACAACCTTTAGTGAGAGTCGAGTAAAAAGGCTAGTTTAAAATGACAAGGTGACCTTGCTGGGCCAACACTACAGAGTGACCTCCTTCTGAGGTAACCATGTGATGGGCTAATGGTGGTTGCTATAGAATCAAATCCATCACCCATATATGAGGCTACTGTAGAGTGCCAGTTAGGGCATAGGAAGGATAATTAGGTTTTTCTGTACTGTTGGGGAGCTTTCTACTGCAGTTTGTTTTTAAATGGATCACTGGTATATGAAAAAATACCAATATTCAGTTTTGTCCAGAGTTGGACACTGCTAGGAAAAAAGTATTCATATTGATAGAATTCACATTTTCTCAGTCCATTCATTCCTATTCCATAAAACAATTCCTCAAGGTCCACTACCCACATAGCAATATAACACTTTGGAAAGCAATCCCATTTCGGATCCATTCTCATATACTTTCATTATGTCAAAAAAACGCGAAACAGAAATTCCATTCTGTCCTTTGGGTTAAATGGAATGTTGCTGCTTGCTCAGCTTGTTTTGCTTTGTTGCTTCTCCCCTCTTGTAATTTCCTATTTGCTCCGCAGTGAGGAAAAATTGGATTAAAAACACAATCACCATGGCGCCAGGCTCTGTGCCTTCTAATCAAAACATAATGGGAGTTTAACATGCATTATCTCAGAGTGGAATTTAATGAGAGTTTAACAAGCCTTATCTCAGAGTGAATTTTAATAGCAGCTTCCAGAGGCATTCCATAATAATGATCCCATCTGCATCTCATCCCAAGACAAAGTCAGAGGAGACCAACAACAATAACTCCAGGGGTGACAAGGGAAACATCTGCAGCTCACGTGGACAAGGCTTATGTGTCTCAAACTCAAACTCTGTCTGGTGCTGTTGTGTTGTGTCTGTCTGTGTGTCTGTCTTGAGGCGTCAGGGTTGCAGTTTCCATCTGGTGTTGCTTGTTGCTTTACCTTTGTTTGGTTTTTAGCCTCTGTCTATTGTTGTTTTGTCTGGTTCCAAATAGTTTGGGAGTTTTTTGTCTTTGTTAGTTGGTCTGACATATACACGTAATTAAGATGAATTAAACTTTCATTAATGGGTCATCTCTCAATCTTAAAAACAGAATTAAACCTCAGCTCAACAAGACTGTAGGAAGGTGTGGTGTTTATTTGAGAGAGATATGTGTATAGAGAGTGATTAGAAAGAGAGATCAAAACAGAAAGTATACTTCGGTCTGAGCAAAAATCTATTATCTGTGGAGAGGTCCATTCCACCTGCAGATCATATCTGCTTTTACTCACTTTGAAATGTTTCTTACAAACGTATGATTTTGTCCCTGCTGTCCACCTTGAAAATCATTTCTTAAAGACACTCTGTGTGCTAGAGGTTTTATTGTGTGACAAATCAAATAAAATTGAATGAAATCTACTGCAGATCATGTTCTCTCCAGAAGGACAAGAGCAGTCACAAGGACAAACCACAAACCCTCAGAAAACCATTCTTCTTTGTTCTCCAGCCTCAAAGGTATCTGTTTCTTTTCATCCTCTGTGCTCAATGTTTATTTGTTTATTCTGTCACACAGACAGAAGCAGGCAGTTCCTTATCACTCCTCTCTCAGATCTCCCACTTTAAAGGACACATGGCCGGTCGCTAGGGAGTTCACACGGCAACAGCAGCCCTGGAGACCAGGAGCGACAAGGTAATCAGGACCCTTACAGGTCCCACTGGAGTTAGAAGCCCTGTCTTGAGAGAAACAATCATTGTTGTGGTGAAGAAGATGGGCTGTCCCTGTCTTCCGCCGGTACACCGGTGTATATTCATGTGGTGTTGAGAACCACTCAAATGGAAACTTATGTTAATGTCCTCTGTTCAAGGTTGTGGTCTGACACACAGAACAACAGTAGGAGGGTCCCTCACATGTCTGAATGTGACAGCTGTTTCCTTGACATGCTGTTGATGACACATACTGTATATGTCATTTGCAATCCCCACATGTGGTGAATATGTTACGCAACACCTCGGCTGAGGAGCCCAGGGGGTGTGTTCGTGGTGTGCCCCGCTTCCCTGTTCAGACCAAGGAAAGGACCACAATGGAAAAAGGGATAAATAATTGATCATGCCCTTGTTTTTGTGCATATGTCTGTTTGTCACTGTGTATACTGTTTTTTCCCTCTCCACATTTTATTTTCACTTGTTGCACCAAATATAATGTGATTTGTTATAATCAAATCACTCAATGTGATAGCTCCCAGGAGCCCTTGCTTTCAGTGTCTGCCAGGAGAGTATGGTGGCTGATTTGGGTTTAATTTATTACGTCCTCTGTGGTGAAGTGACACAGGTGAGAGTCAGTCTTACACCACAAACCCTCAGCCTGTGATTGAACTGTTATTCAAAATGGAAGCAAATTCCTCAACATGTGTAAATTGAAAGGACATTAAAAAAACAATTGCACTGTACATGTCATTTCAGAACAGTGGACACATGTTCCTATGCTGATCTGTTCAGTCAAATGAGCAGTTATATTCATAAAGTCATAAAACCTTTGGCGTACATCAGTAATTAGGAGTGACAGTGATGTCATCACCTCAACTTGTCGGCCTGTCCAAGACCTGAGTGGTGACATTATGATGAGTGATGAATTGCACATGACAAGCACTCAGTCACAGGGGAATGCAGAAGTATTCAACAGTGAACAGAGAAATTGTCCAAAATAGAAGTATATTCCAGGCAATGTGAATACTGCAAGGAGAGAAAAAGACATGTTCTGCATCAAGGTGTAAAGAGAGACCCACTGAGAGAGAGAGAGAGAGAGAGAGAGAGAGAGAGAGAGAGAGAGAGAGAGAGAGAGAGAGAGAGAGAGAGAGAGAGAGAGAGAGAGAGACGCTGCCCAGTGCCCACTGTGTAGCCGTGAAGCGGAGCTGAGATAAATCTATATCTATCAATACTATCATATAATATTTTTAAGATAGGTTTATTGCCATCTCATTGTCCTGACAATTATATAACTTTATTGGTGCAGTACTGGGGAGAGGGAGCGGAGGGAGATTGTTAGCATGAAGATCACCATGGTGGAGAGAGGGGGCACTCCCTCATGCATTTTTCATTTGTATCTCAACAGTATGACCTTTTCCACACATTCTTACGACTCACACTCCCTCTCTCTGTCACACACACACAACACACACGCACATACGCACACACACCAATGAATCATAATTTGTGTACCTCAGTGATTAGACTTTAATGAGGTCTAAACAACCTTGGACTGACAAAACTTTTGAGCGGCAGTCAGACTTCACAGAATACAACTAGGCCACAGACGTTTCATGACTGAGATTTCACATCACACTGTATGTCTTACAGGCTTTACTTATCCCCTTTGATTTCTGTTTTTTAAGATGTTCAAGCTTTGCCTGGAATATCTGAGGCTTTGAGCATTACGTTGGAATGTTGCAAAATTAAGAATCTCTCAGATTAACTTTTGCCTCAGATGCTCTGAAGGTCTTAGAGCCGTGAGCAGTGAGATGGAGCAGACCACAGAGAACTTGCATAAGGTGGAAATGAAAGAGTTACACAATAATGGGCGAACCCTTACCCAGCAAACTCTGTCGCAATGTTATCACCACAGGTAAACTGTATAACCACATTGGAGAAGAGTACAACCACAACTCAGAATGAAAACTTGTAAGAGAAGTAGCAAACATGCTGTACTTTTCCTTGTAATTTGGGCAGTGTTGGCTACTAGTGAATTAGGAACTGTTTTAAGCCTGGTTCTAAGAACAGAGGCTGTTGTCTTTGTCGGGTTCCTCTCTAGGTTTCTTCCATCTAAGGAGTTTTTCCTTGCCATTGTGCTCTCGCTACTGCTTTGCTTGCACTTTGGGTTTAGGCCGGATTACTGTATGTGACAACTGGTGATGTAAAGAGGGCTCAAATAAATGTGATTGATTGATTGTGACTTCTTGCTGTGTAAAATAGCCTAAATATCTTAAACTTTCCACATCCTATAGTCATAACACAGTAAATGTTGAAGATTCAGTACAGAGAGGAGGGTAGATTTACTGTAAACCAAAATACAGGATGCAGATGCCCAACATACAGCACATTCTAACCAATCCACAATCAGCACCTGGGCATATCCTCATACATATTCATGTGCCCTTGGTCTAAAACCCCAGTAAAAAACTCCTTATTAAAACTCTCATCAAGTTAAAACAGGCAAACTTTAATAGGTGTTCAGTTACAGCCCCAATGGGCCAACAGTGTTCAGAGTCTCAGAGAAGATAGCGAGAAGGAGGACCTTATAAATCCCGCTGTGTAGATGTATGACTTAACAACACAGTGTGAATGAATTAGCCACGCATAAAACATCCCCTATGTAAACGCTTTGATTAAAGTGGTGCTGCTGCAGTGTCTGCCTGCTCATCTGTGGTGGTCTTTCCCCATCTCATCTAATGAAGGAGCTCTTTTGAGGGAGACTTATTTCAGCTGTATGGAAACTAGGCTATTTGAGTTGTGTGCAACAAGACAGTCTCAACACCTGAGAGTCCCAAATTAAGCCCCTCCTAGAATTGGCAGTAGTTCACTGTACTTAGTTCACTGTCTTGGGACTTTTCTCATTTGGGCAAAAGTCCGTCCTCCACCCTCTCGCCTTCGTCTCCTTCTCAAAACGCATTAGATGAGAAAGCCAGAGGTTCCTCCCCTCTGACCTTCTCCTCCAATGGGTTTTGAGAAGGAGACGAGGATAGAGAATGGACGCCAGGAGTATGCAATTGAGATTTTGCCTTGGTCACGTTTTGGACTGGTATTTGCACTGTCCTAGCTCTTGTTTAGCCCAGTTAGGACTGGTCCTAGTGCTCTGTCCTAGACCTGGTTGAGCCCTGTTGGGCCTGTCACTAGACCATCACACTTTGTTCTGACAGGCCTTTGACTTCATGAGCAGCTGAGAAACAGGCCTGTAGAGGGCCACAGGGCTGCATGGGTGCGGAGTGCTGCTGCCTTCCCACCAGTAATGAGCCACTTTACTAAATTAGCCTTAAGCGCATGTTTTCATTGAGAAGAGCACACAGTCACACCATCGTGCATGATTGGTGTACAGTGCCATGATCTCTGTCCTTCTGCTCGGTCATGCGCCCAGGTGTCAGAAACCTTCTCATCACGGTGTGTGTGTCTACGAGTCATGTGCACTAATTAGCGCAAAATGTATGAAACCATTTGGAAATATAGCTCCCTGTTGTATTATTCAGCTGGCATAATGTGGTCCTGGAACAGAAAAGAGCCAGGATAATCAAATCATGATGCATCCCAAGGAACAGTAACAGTTTGCTGGTTTGTATCCACACAGTAAAGCATATTCCTCATATTGATTTAAGCCTTCAGAACATCAGAGGTAAAAATCAGTGAGTCATCAAAAACAGCCCATTAAACACATACCTCCACAAACCTTTATTGTGCTTTTCATCAGAATCAACATTTTTGCATTCAGCAGTGTTATGCATTTTCAAATACATTGAGGTGTTAGAATCATGTTATATGTTTAGTGCAGGAATTATAAAGTACTTACATATAAATAAAACAAATGAATGACGGCCAATTTGTGCCTAACACTAAGCCACTAGAGCACTACAGTCTCATATAAAACCTGTTAAACCAAATGTTTAGCTATTGATTAAATTGATTTGGTACTGGCACCAAAGCCATGTGGATAAGAGCAGTTAAAAAGCATCACAAAAAAAGACCCACACAAAACTGTTGTAACTGAAATCAAAAATCTGATGTCAAATCAATTGGTAAATGCATATGTTTATTACATACCTCAGAATTCTCACATTACGATTTTCTGAGCATAATTGTATTATTGGTAAGATTTACAAAATGAACAATGCTCTGCTCACAGCATCAGGCACAGAATGTATTCCAGACTGATTTAATTGATTCTACATGTCAAGCACAATGACCTCTGTATAGATTACTGAGTGAAACATATGCCAGGGGATCTTATGTAATTGACTTGGTAGTTAATCACATGCAGTAAACAGGAACCACAACACCAGTAAACAGGCCAAAAGAAAACATGCATAGTTAGAACATACAGCCAACTCCTGATAAATGCAATAGCGTGGCTGATTGGGACGGTCTTGAATGCATGCACCAAATCAGAGCATGCAGATTTTCAAGCACGTGAAATGGATATACAGGTATTTGAAATGGGATAGGTGAACTGCAATGCACTTTTCCGATATGCACCGTCGAATGTACAGTACTGTATGTCAAAGTGTACATGTTGAAAGCAGCAGTGGGCTTTATGGCTGGGTTATCTTGACTCCAGAACAGTGTGAATATAGCAATATGTAGCCTGATGTCAAGATCATCTCTGCTGTGTCCAAACACTCCTTCACTGTCAGATTACCCCATCCTCCTCTCCTGCTCTCCTCCTTTCTCCCTGATTACTGTGATGGGTCTTATTCCTCCCCACGACTCAAGAGAGATTACAGACCAGAGAGATTACAGACCAGACAAACAAGCTCAAAGACACAGCAGTATCCTCATAGATATGGCCAACAGAGTCAACACAGGGTGCGGCATAGAGTGAAGAGTCAGGGATCAGCCACAGTGATGAGTCAGGGATCAGCCACAGTGGAGAGTCAGGGGAGAGAACAGCACAAAGATCAGTTATAGGATCGACCAATCCCAGAATTGACCCCCAATCACTTGTGGAGATTTGGGAGGATTTAAGAGGTTTAAGCAATACCAGCCTACCATAGCTATTACTATATTGCTTATACATAATACATCCAGACAAGTGCCAAGGGGTAGGGTTAGTGGTCTATTTGAATTGGACAGCCTAGAGTACACTCACATTCAGTAATACAAGGATCATTTTAGGGCCCAGCCACAGTTAGTTAAGGAAGCACCAGAAGAGAGAACAGTCATTGAATCAGCATATAAACCAAACAGAGGGAAGAGCAGAGGGAACAGTCCCAGAAACAGAGTACAGAGAGAGTGGGAGTATCCTTGGGAGGAGTCTAACACACTGATGAATGACCCTGGAGTGAGAAACACACACACAGGCAGCCAGAGAGTTGGGCAATGAGTTAAAGATCTGCACAGAACTCTCTGCACCATTACACACTACTGACAGAGATTCCAACTCCCTCTCTACTAAGGTGTGAGTGGGGTCTGGACAGAGGACACAGTGAGAGAGAGAGCGAGAGAGAGCGAGAGCGAGAGCGAGAGCGAGAGCGAGAGCGAGAGCGAGAGCGAGAGCGAGAGCGAGAGCGAGAGCGAGAGCGAGAGCGAGAGCGAGAGCGAGAGAGAGAGAGAGAGAGAGCTATTGGGTTATTATTGCTATAAGGATTATGCTGATTTCCTTACATTTACACGTTTAATGGAAGCAGGGTTTGACGCATACATAGACAATACATGGACATATTTAGTGTGAGGTGCTCAGACAGAGTCAAACTGTGTTCAGGTGGGTCAGAGGGGTGTGTGGCGGTCATGGCAGGGGATGTGTCTGGCCCGTGGTGGTCACTCCCCCAGCTCTTTGAAGGCCTGCAAGTGCTGGCTGTAGCGGGTGGAGGTGTCCCTGGCTGTTTCAAGCTGCTTCTCACACCACAGAATCAGAGCCTGGCGCAACAACTCCACACGAGCACTGTGGAACCTTGCTATCTGGAACACACACACACACACACCACTGAACTTTAGAATCAAATAGAACAGAACATTTATTTCAGTCAAGACTCAGCAGACAAAAAGCAACAGTGTGTTGTATAAGAGCTGCTAAGGGGAGAGAGTCAGAATGAAGTGAGAATTGGAGGTGAAAGGTTAAGGCAGCAGTCCACTGGGCTATACGTACCTCCTGTTTAGCCACTCCAGATACATGATCAAACTCCTTCTCAGCTGCCACCTTCAATTCATCCATCTGAATCAGAGAGGAAAATACATCACTCACACAGTGCAGAACATAACCCAGTTTCAGAACTATTAGTCAATATACAATCGAGTCCTGATAAGTGCACATTGGAAAAAGTGTAAACACTGTTTAATTGTATTGCAGTTCACCAGTACCAATTCAACTATATTTTTTACTTGGACATCTTTATGCAGTCATGACAGTCTCAAGCCATATAAGCAGTTGGCTCTAGATGAGAGAGCACTACTGACACCTGCTGGATTTATGAGGAACAAGCAGTGCCTGATGTGTCTATCTGTGTGAACAACACTCACAGCAGCTTTCTTCACAGGCTTGGCTCTCTCTGCGTTCCTGCTGGCTGTTTCTAGCTCCACAAGCTTACAGGTCCTCCTGTACAGCATCTCCTACAACACAACACACTCAAAGGGCTCAAAGATCATACTTATTTATCCATAAAGATAATACTTAATAAACAACTTTAATATCAATAATATGTGTAAAGAGTTTCCTATGCAGTTTGTGATGTCTATGAAAGCTGAATGGGTTGAGGTTTTTCCATCATGTCCTAATGGAAATGACAGTATGTCCTAATACAAACTGTGAGCACTAACAGTTACAACACTAATACTGAACAGTGTTGTTGTTCACCAATAACTGAGCAGCTAAGACTAAGGCCAGGAGTTTTTCCCAGTCAGGTCATGTAGACAGGAAAAACTCCTGGCCTAGTAATGAAAGATGATGTCTGACCTTCTCTGCCTCTTGGTACCGAGACTCCAGATCCAGCCCCAGCCCCATAGTGCTCAAGTTGTTCTCAGCAACACTCTCAAAGTTTCTCTGCCCACAGAGAAAGAGACAAACATAATTAGCAATGCATATGTGTGGTAAATCATGTGAAATATGCACCCAGTCTTTTTTTACATGCAATTTTTGTTGTTTGGTCAAATTGATATTTCCACACGGCGAGGATGACATTTTACCTTGATTGAATCTATGACCTCAGACAGCTTGACACATATCCTGCAGGAAGAAACAGGGGAATAGGTGAGTCCCTTTTAAACAAACCACCGCCCCATATACATGGTGAAGACAGATCGTTTATTGCAGTGGTATTCAAACTTTTTAAGCGGGGACCCAATTTTGTCCGCCAGAATATCTGGAGACCCCACCCCAAATCTAATGTCACAACCAAATCTGTACATTTTTATTTTTACATCAACAAATAGGCCTAACCTTCATTTCATTTTAATCTCTTATCAAAATTAAAAGAAACCAATAAATACATTTACTCAATAAAAGTATTTTTCAAATTATCTTTCTAAAAAAATATATATATTGTCCCATACAATAATCTGTACTCTTAATATATATTATTTTATTCCTATTGTTTAATTTTGGCCACCCCAAACCCAACTTTGAATACCACTGGTTTATTGTATCTATGATATCTGTGGTGTGGTTCTCTCACTTTGAGAAGGCCAGGACAGTGGAGTCTTCCTCCTGCTCCACACAGAGATGCAGAGAGGTTGAGAAGTGTCCACAAGCCACTGCTAGTTCTGGGGAAACACATGGTAAGGCACAGCAGCAGAAACCACACAAACACATACTCAATTCAAAAACGTAGTTTATAGCCACAATAGAACATTTGCAACCACACTCAATCACAACCTCACTCTCTTACACATACTAAGCATCATGAGAAACAAAGAAAATGTCTTACTTTGTTCTGTCAGCACCACGTCAATGAACCTCTGGAAAAAGAGTAGATATTGGAGGGGCTGCAAACAACCAAAACAGGCCAAGAGACAGAGAATGGTACAGAGCACTAACCTCTGTTGCTGATTTGGAGCACCCTGTGAGGGTTAAGTTGTTATCACGCTCAGTCTGAAAAAAGTCATCCACATCCTGGAGACAGAAAGTCATGTCCTGATTCACTTCTGACAATATGACAACACACAAATCTTCTAAACACTTTCAGCTATTGTGGATGTTGTGCTGAACACACAGTATTGTCTGGTTAATGTATATGGATGTGATAGGGTATGTAAGGATGGGGTTAGTTCTTGATTGTCCTTAGAGTGACATGTGGAAGGTGCAGGGTTAGGTTTTGATTGTCCAGTATATTATACTGAGGTACCTTGTGGCCCTCCCTCCTCATCCCATCCATGGCCTGGCTCAGGCGGTTGAAGATACCCTTCCTCACCCTCTGACGACCTGGGGGCTGGAGCGCACCCACGTATGCATTCCCACACACACACACACACACGAAAGGGACTGATTAAGGGTACGAGTAACTCATTTCATTACATCATACTACAATGCAAAATAATGGTATTGTCAGACAATCATCTCCTATATTGACACACTTCATTTTGAGAAGAGCTGACTGTAATAAGAGGAATATGACTATTTAGTGTCACGATCGTTGACACATGATGAGGACCAAGGCGCAGCGTTGAATGTGAACATATTATTTATTAGAATGATCAACCGATCAAAACAACAAAACAATGACGTGACAGTCAATGGTCAATACACAACCAAACACGAACAAAATCCCACCAACCCGAATGAAAAACAGACAGTTTAAATATGGCTCCCAATCAGAGACAACCAACGAACAGCTGACACTTGTTGCCTCTGATTGGGAGTCACTAAGGCAAACATAGAAAACAACAAACCAGAACCCCCAACATAGAAACACACCACATAGAACAAACACAACCTGGCTCAACAACTAGAGTCCCATAGCCAGGGTGTGACAGTACCCCCCCCTAAAGGCGCGGACTGCGACCGCGCCTCAAAAAGAGCAAAACAGGGGAGGGCTGGGTGGGCATACCTCCTCGGCGGCGGTTCTGGCTCGGGCTTGACCCCCACTCCTTCTCTAACCCCCAAAGTACCCCTGGTCGGTCTGGCCCTGCTGGCCGGAGCTGGACTGAACACTGGTGGAGCGGATTGCTCTAGCTCCGACGTGAAGCCTCTGACCGGTGCCGGACCAGCCACCGGTGGAACAGGCACGGGCCTTGCCGGACTGACGACGCACACCACTGGCTTGGTGTGGGGAGCAGGAGCGGGCCGAGCCGGGCTGTCGAAGCGCACCCCTGACTTGGTGCGGGGAGCAGGAACGGGCCGGACCGGGCTGACGACGCACACCACTGGCTTGGTGTGGGGAGCAGGAGCGGGCCGAGCCAGGCTGTCGAAGCGCACCCCTGACTTGGTGCGGGGAGCAGGAACGGGCCGAGCTGGGCTGACGAAAAGCACCACTGACTTGGTGTGGGGAGCAGGAATGGGCCGGACCGGGCTGACGACGCGCACCACTGACTTGGTGCGGGGAGCAGGAATGGGCCGGACCGGGCTGACGACGCGCACCACTGACTTGGTGCGAGTGGCAGGAACAGGCCGGACCGTACTGGGAACACACACCACTGGCCCTACGTGGGGATCAGGAACAGGCCGGACCGGACTGGCAACACACGCCAGTACCTCTCGCCGTGCCTCTACAACCTCCTTCCCCCTGGTGACCAGTGACTCCCGTAACCTGGCGTCCTCCTCTGCCAATCCGCTGGGCCGCTCTGCCGCGGTCTCCTGCTGGCCCGTCGTCCACGGCGTTAGCCCCCCCCTAAAAATGTTCTGGGAGTCTCCCCTACCCGTGGACCAGGTCTCCATGTCCCTCGCCAGCCTTTCGCCCTTCTGCCACAAGGTCAAGCCCTTCTCCTCCTCACTCGGCTTGACCCAGTCGAGGAGGCGAAGGAGATCTGTTAGGGATCTCCCTGGCGATGGCTCCTGGACACGCTGCTTGGTCACATCTTGGTGGGATTTTCTGTCACGATCGTTGACACATGATTAGGACCAAGGCGCAGCGTTGAATGTGAACATATTATTTATTAGAATGATCAACCGATCAAAACAACAAAACGATGACGTGACAGTCAATGGTCAATACACAACCAAACACGAACAAAATCCCACCAACCCGAATGAAAAACAGACAGTTTAAATATGGCTCCCAATCAGAGACAACCAACGAACAGCTGACACTCGTTGCCTCTGATTGGGAGTCACTAAGGCAAACATAGAAAACAACAAACCAGAACCCCCAACATAGAAACACACCACATAGAACAAACACACCCTGGCTCAACAACTAGAGTCCCATAGCCAGGGTGTGACATTTAGAGAAAAAAAGAGAAACAGAAAGGCCTGTTAGAGTGACCTGGAACCGGATGTAGGCTGAGAGTCAGGGGGTAATGACAGTCCTCATACACTCCAGTCTACTTCTATGACTACCTTCACACATACAGTACTGAAATACCGTTATCAGAGGCAACACTCAGGGGGAGTGTGTCAAATTCAGTTTCTTTTAACACTTAAAACACACTGAACAAACAGTATCTTGGTTTACAGCATCTCTCTCAACATCAGGAGACAGTCTTCATGTGGACCTCTGTGTCTGATATGCTCTTTCCTTCATATCACGGCAGGTAGAGTATTTTTTACATGTGTAGGTTATTTCATGTAATGGAGACAAACAACTCATACAAAATAAATAAAATAAATCATATAAGATGTATGTAAAAACCAATATACAATGTACACTATACTGTATGTGTTGTTGAATGATACAAAGCAGAATACATTGCAGATTAAAATGTATATTGTATGCTTCAGTAAAACTGAAGAATCACAAACACAAGACGTGTTACTTGTTGCATTTATCTGGCTGTATTTATCAAGACATTCATTCAACAGTCAGTTTGTGTGACACAATGTAACAAACAGTACCTTGCTTAGTTGTTAAAAGTAAGAGCTTAACATTTAAGTTGATCATAAGTGCAACTGCAATGGATTCTGTTAAGAGGCACTAGTTGCATATTTGATTGCCTACAGACACAGTACATGCAGAATCCTGAATTTGAAATGTAATCTAAAGATTGTTACACTGTGCTTTTGCAAGCTGTACTCTGTCAGGCACTAACAACCCACAGCAGGAGATCCCTGCCTACACAGGTCAGTCTGTGCTCCTGTAGTGGGCAGTAATATTTGACATGTGTATATACTGTGTATACAGTGGGGGAAAAAAATATATAGTCAGCCACCAATTGTGCAAGTTCTCCCACTTAAAAAGATGAGAGAGGCCTGTAATTTTCATCATAGGTACACGTCAACTATGACAGACAAAATGAGAAAAAAAAATCCAGAAAATCACATTGTAGGATTTTTAATGAATTTATTTGCAAATTATGGTGGAAAATAAGTATTTGGTCAATAACAAAAGTTTCTCAATACTTTGTTATATACCCTTTGTTGGCAATGACACAGGTCAAACGTTTTCTGTAAGTATTCACAAGGTTTTCACACACTGTTGCTGGTATTTTGGCCCATTCCTCCATGCAGATCTCCTCTAGAGCAGTGATGTTTTGGGGCTGTCGCTGGGCAACACGGACTTTCAACTCCCTCCAAAGATTTTCTATGGGGTTGAGATCTGGAGACTGGCTAGACCACTCCAGGACCTTGAAATGCTTCTTACGAAGCCACTCCTTCGTTGCCCGGGCGGTGTGTTTGGGATCATTGTCATGCTGAAAGACCCAGCCACGTTTCATCTTCAATGCCCTTGCTGATGGAAGGAGGTTTTCACTCAAAATCTCACGATACATGGCCCCATTCATTCTTTCCTTTACACGGATCAGTCGTCCTGGTCCCTTTGCAGAAAAACAGCCCCAAAGCATGATGTTTCCACCCCCATGCTTCACAGTAGGTATGGTGTTCTTTGGATGCAACTCAGCATTCTTTGTCCTCCAAACACGACGAGTTGAGTTTTTACCAAAAAATTCTATTTTGGTTTCATCTGACCATATGACATTCTCCCAATCCTCTTCTGGATCATCCAAATGCACTCTAGCAAACTTAAGACGGGCCTGGACATGTACTGGCTTAAGCAGGGGGACACGTCTGGCACTGCAGGATTTGAGTCCCAGGCGGCGTAGTGTGTTACTGATGGTAGGCTTTGTTACTTTGGTCCCAGCTCTCTGCAGGTCATTCACTAGGTCCCCCCGTGTGGTTCTGGGATTTTTGCTCACCGTGATCATTTTGACCCCACGGGGTGAAATCTTGCATGGAGCCCCAGATCGAGGGAGATTATCAGTGGTCTTGTATGTCTTCCATTTCCTAATAATTGCTCCCACAGTTGATTTCTTCAAACCAAGCTGCTTACCTATTGCAGATTCAGTCTTCCCAGCCTGGTGCAGGTCTATAATTGTGTTTCTGGTGTCCTTTGACAGCTCTTTGGTCTTGGCCATAGTGGAGTTTGGAGTGTGACTGTTTGAGGTTGTGGACAGGTGTCTTTTATACTGATAACTAGTTCAAACAGGTGCCATTAATACAGGTAACGAGTGGAGGACAGAGGAGCCTCTTAAAGAAGAAGTTACAGGTCTGTGAGAGCCAGAAATCTTGCTTGTTTGTAGGTGACCAAATACTTATTTTCCACCATAATTTGCAAATAAATTCATTAAAAATCCTACAATGTGATTTTCTGGATTTTTTTTCTCCCAATTTGTCTGTCATAGTTGACGTGTACCTATGATGAAAATTACAGGCCTCTCTCATCTTTTTAAGTGGGAGAACATGCACAATTGGTGACTGACTAAATACTTTTTTCCCCCCACTGTATGATATTATAAATATCTCACATGCGACTCGTAATAAGACTAAGCAATTAGCCTATTAAATGTTTATCTGACTCTATAAAAGATAATTAGCAAGATGCAAGAGACTACAGTTGAACCATGTGCAATCAAGTCTTATGCGTTTAGCTGACTAAGATCAACGAATGGTCATGAGAAGCTAATATCAAAGCAAGTATTATTTAATAACTTTGTAAAATGAATGGGTTCACATACAAGGCATAAAGCTTAAGTTACAAGGCAATACTGACATTAACAAAGGCTTATTCTAGGCATATAGATTCTAAGGTTAATTATACAAGGCAAAGCATGGACAAAGAGATGCTTACTAGGCCAAAGGCCCAGAAGCCTAGGATACTGGATAAGACAGAAAACAAAGGCATTTCATTCCATTTATAACATCTGAAGGTGTAACCTTTCAACCCAAGACCAACCACTATTGACCAATCAATCAAACAATACCAAGTTTACAGTGTAACCTGACCACCAAGGCCCAATCTCTACAGGGTGTCACAGCATTTAGAGGCTTGTGTGGGGGATGAGTCCAAAGTAAATAAGACCGAATTCCTGATAGGACCATAAAACCTTTTTGAGAGTAATTAGAGTTCACCGTATACAGATACAAGTTACCACAGAGATCATACATATATATAGATAGCATCAGAGTTATCCTCAGTGAACAAGTTTAAGATAGAATAATACTATAGTATCCATGTATGGTTTCTACCACATTCAATATTCAGTGCTCGGGATACTGTAACAGAGACATACATTTTGGCCCTTCAGAGGGGGAAGGGCTGACTAGTCCTTTGGCATTGTCCTTTGTTCCTGGACCACTTGCCATGCAACTCCAGGTGTCAGAGAGCACATAAATTAGGGCCGAGCCTACACTCCTGCCCTGAACTCCTGGCCAAACCTCCCAGACTCACATGGCACTTTAAGACAAAGCAGTCTTTAGGTTAAGCCTACAGAAATCTATAATAACCACAGAGTGATGTTTAATACTGAGAACTCTCTTGGGAACCTCTCTACTCCTCTCACACCTCACTGAGGAGGATCAGGGATTGTACAGGTGTGATATCATTGACACAGAACTCAGATACATCAAATTCACTGTTAAGGGTAAGACATGCAGCTCACATCACTAGTAATGGAACTTGAAACAAGCAACAGCAGAAGGCTGACCTCTCTACAAAAATATTAAATGAGATGGCCTACCTTAAAATGTACTGCCTTCAGAAAGTATTCACACCCCTTGACTTTTTCCACATTGTTGTGTTACAGCCTGAATTTTAAAATGATTAAATTGAGACGTTGGGTCACTGGCCTACACACAATACCCCCTATTGTCAAAGTGGAATTATGTTAGACATTTTTACAAATTAATTAAAAATGAAAAGCTGAAATGTCTTGAGCCAATAAGTATTCAACCCCTTTGTTATGGCAAGCCTAAATAAGTTCAGGAGTAAAAATGTGCTTAACTAGTCACATGGACTCACTCAGTGAGCAATAATAGTGTTTAAAATTATTATCTCTGTACCCCACACATACAATTATCTGTAAGGTCCCTCAGTAGAGCAGTGAATTTCAACCACAGATTCAACCACAAAGACCACAGAGGTTTTCCAAAGCCTCGCAAGGGGCAACTATTGGTAAGTGGGTAAAACAGACATTGAATATCCCTTTGAGCATGGTGAAGTTATTACACTTTGGATTGTGTATCAATACTCCCAGTCACACAAAGATACAGGCGACCTTCCTAACTAAGTTGCCGGTGAGGAAGGAAACTGCGCATGGATTTCACCATGAGGCCAATGGTGACTTTAAAAAAGTTACAGAATTTAATGGCAGTGACGGGAGAAAACAGAGGATGAATCAACAACATTGTAGTTACTCCACAATACTAATCTAAATGGAAGCCTGTACAGAATAAAAAATATTCCAAAACAAGCATTCTGTTTGCGATAAGGCACTAAAGTAAAACTACAAAAAAATATGGAAAAGAAGTTAACTTTATTTCCTAAATGCAAAGTGTTATGTTTGGGGCAAATCCAACACATCACTGAGTACCACTCTTCAAATTTGGAAGCATGATGGTGGCTCCATCATGTTATGAGTGTGCTTGCCATCGGCAAGTACTAGTGAGTTTATTTGGATAAAAATAAAATAAAAATAGAGCTAAGCACAGGCAAAATCCTAGAGGAAACCCTGGTTCAGTCTGCTTTCCAACAGACACTGGGAGACAAATTTACCTTCCAGCAGGACAATAACCTCAAACACAAGGCCAAATATACCCTCGAGCTGCTTATCAACACGACATTGAATGTTCCTGAGTGGCCTAGTTACAGTTTTGACTTAAATCGGCTTGGAGATCTATGGCAAGACTTGAAAATGGTTGTCTAGCGATAATCAACAACCAACTTGACAGAGCTTGAAGAATTTAAAAAAAGAATAATGTGCAAATATTGTACAATCCAGGTGTGCAAAGCTCTTAGAGACATACCCAGAAAGACTCACAGCTGTAATTGCTGCCAAAGATGATTCTATCATGTATTGACTCTGTATTTATTTTTCAATAAATGTATCAACATTTCTAAAAACATGTTTTCACTTTGTCATTATGGGGTATTGTGTGTAGATGGGTGAGAAAATAAATACATGTAATCCATTTTGAATTCAGGCTGTAACACAACAAAATGTGGAATAAGTAAAGCGGTATAAATACTTTCTGAAGGCACTATATATAGTCATCTACAGTATTCCCTATACCCATCATTAGCATGCTACAACCTCCGAATGAAAGTTTACCACGTACAGTTGAAGTCGGAAGTTTACATACACTTAGGTTGGAGTCATTAAAACTCGTTTTTCAACCACTCTAAAAATGTCTTGTTAACAAACTATAGTTTTGGCAAGTCGGTTAGGACATCTAATTTGTGCATGACACAAGTCATTTTTCCAACAATTGTTTACAGACAGATTATTTCACTTATAATTCACTGTATCACAATTCCAGTGGGTCAGAAGTTTACATACACTAAGTTGACTGTGCCTTTAAACAGCTTGGAAAATTCCAGAAAATGATATCATGGCTTTAGAAGCTTCTGATAGGCTAATTGACATCATTTGAGTCAATGGGAGGTGTACCTGTGGATGTATTTCAAGGCCTACCTTCAAACTCAGTGCCTCTTTGCTTGACATCATGGGAAAATCAAAAGAAATCAGCCAAGACCTCAGACATTTTTTTGTAGACCTCCACAAGTCTGGTTCATCCTTGGGAGCAATTTCCAAATGCATGAAGGTACCACGTTCATCTCTACAAACAATAGTACGCAAGTATAAACACCATGGGACCACGCAGCCGTCATACCGCTCAGGAAGGGGACGCGTTCTGTCTCCTAGAGATGAATGTACTTTGGTGCGAAAATTTCAAATCAATCCCAGAACAACAGCAAAGGACATTGTGAAGATGATGGAGGAAACAGGTACAAAAGTATCTATATCCACAGAGTCCTATATCGACATAACCTGAAAGGCTGCTCAGCAAGGAAGAAGCCACTGCTCCAAAACCGCCATAAAAAAGCCAGACTACGGTTTGCAACTGCACATGGGGACAAAGATCGTACTTTTTGGAGAAATGTCCTCTGGTCTGATGAAACAAAAATAGAACTGTTTGGCCATAATGACCATCGTTATGTTCGGAAGAAAAAGGGGGTGGCTTGCAAGCCGAAGAACACCATCCCAACCGTGTAGCACGGGGGTGGCAGCATCATGCTGTGGGGGGGCTTTGCTGCAGGAGGGACTGGTGCACTTCACAAAATAGATGGCATCATGAGGAATTAAAATGATGTGGATATATTGAAGCAACATCTCAAGACATCAGTCAGGAAGTTAAAGCTTGGTCGCAAATTGGTCTTCCAAATGGACAATGACCCCAAGCATACTTCCGAAGTTGTGGCAAAATGAGAGGACAACAAAGTGAAGGTATTGGAGTGGCCATCACAAAGCCCTGACCTCAATCCTATAGAAAATGTGTGGGCAGAACTGAAAAAGCGTGTGCGAGCAAGGAGGCCTACAAACCTGACTCAGTTACACCAGCTCTGTCAGGAGGAATAGGCCAAAATTCACCCAACTTATTGTGGGAAGTTTGTGGAAGGCTACCCGAAACGTTTGACCCAAGTTAAACAATTTAAAGGCAATGCTACCAAATACTAATTGAGTGTATGTAAACTTCTGACCCACTGGGAATGTGATGAAATAAATAAAAGCTGAAATAAATCATTTTCTCTACAATTATTCTGACATTTCACATTCTTAAAATAAAGTGGTGATCCTAACTGACCGAAGACAGGGAATTTTTTACTAGGATTAAATGTCAGGAATTGTGAAAAACTGAGTTTAAATGTATTTGGCTAAGGTGTATGTAAACTTCCGACTTCAACTGCACACTGAGTGTACAAAACACTAGGAACACCTGCTCTTTCCATGACAGACTGACCAGGTGAATCCAGGTGAAAGCTATGATCCCTTATTGATGTCACCTGTTAATTTCACTTCAATCAGTGTAGATGAAGGGGAGGAGCCAGGTTAAAGAAGGATTTTTAAGCCTTGAGACATGGATTTTTCAACAGGTTGCATTCTGCCAGACACTTACGATCAACAGCATGAGATCACTGCCTCCTCGCACCAGTCTGTTCTCCTGCCCTGCTCTTGTACTGAACCGCAGGCCAAACCTCACAGCTTTACATGGTCTAAAGTCAGAGATAGACAGAACTCAGACTATCAACCCAGAACGTTCTCTACAAAACAGGGTGAAGATGTTTAATACTGAGAACTCCCCTGGGACCTCTCAAACCTCACCAAGTGGGATCAGGGAGATTACATGTGTAGAATCAGAGACACACAATTTCAAAACATCCGACTCATTGTTAAAGGTAAGACATTGATTTTCATCATAATCTCATCATTTTGGGTAATCAACACATACATGATGTTATCACAGAATGACCACAGAAGTCTCTGTACATCAGTGGTCACCAACCTTTTCGGCGTCAAGGTCACTTTCACAGTCAAAAAGCAAATCGAGATCTACCGGTCTGATTTTTCTTTTTTAACATGACATAAAAAATGCAACATTAACCTAATAAAAACAGTTCTGTAGGAATGATGTTTGTGCAGTTGGCCTAATACATTATCACAGCATACTGGCTATATGCCTGGCCTGCCAATATTGTTCTTCTCAGACCATATTACAGTGAACAAAAATATAAAACGCAACATGCAACAATTTCTAAGATTTTACTGAGTTACAGTTCATATAAGGAAATAAATAAATTAGGCCCTAATCTATGGATTTCACATGACTGGGAATACAGATATGCATCGGTTGGTCACAGACACCTTCCAAAAAAAGTAGGGGCGTGGACCAAAAAAACAGTCAGTATCTGGTGTGACCACCATTTGCCTCATGCGGCGAGACATCTCCTTCGCATAGTTGATCAGGCTGTTGACTGTGGCCTGTGGAATGTTGTCCCACTCATCTTCAATGGCTGTGCGAAGTTGCTGGATATTGGCGGGAACTGGAACATGCAGTCGTACACGTCGATCCAGAGCATCCCAAACATGCTCAATGGGTGACATGTCTGGTGAATATGCAGGCCATGGAAGAAGTGGGACATTTTCAGCTTCCAGGAATTGTGTACGGATCCTTGCGACATGGGGCTGTGCATTATCATTCTGAAACATGAGGTGATGGCGGTGGATGAATGGCACGACAATGGGCCTCAGGATCTCGTTACGGTATCTCTGTGCATTCAAATTGTCATCGATAAAATGCAATTGTGTTCATTGTCCGTAGCTTATGTCTGCCCATACCATAATCCCATCGCCACCATAGGTCATGTGATCCTCTGTAGCTCAGCTGGTAGAGCACGGCGCTTGTAACGCCAAGGTAGTGGGTTCGATCCCCGGGACCACCCATACACAAAAATGTATGCACGCATGACTGTAAGTCGCTTTGGATAAAAGCGTCTGCTAAATGGCATATTATTATTATTATTATTATTATTATTATTATTATTATTATTATAGGGCACTCTGTTCACAACGTTGACATTAGCAAACCGCTCGCCCACACAACTCCATGCACGCTGTCTACCATCTACCCGGTACAGTTGAAACCGGGATTCATCCGTGAAGAGCACACTTTTCAGCGTGCCAGTGGCCATCAAAGGTGAGCATTTGTCCACTGAAGTCGGTTACGAAGCCGAACTGCAGTCAAGTCAAGACCCTGATGAGGATGACGAGAACGCAGATGAGCTTCCTTGAGACGGTTTCTGACAGTTTGTGCAAAGATTATTTGGTTGTGCAAACCCACAGTATAATCAGCTGGCTGGTCTCAGACGATCCCGCAGGTGAAGAAGCCAGATGTGGAGTTCCTGGGCTGGCGTGGTTACACCTGGTCTGCGGTTGTGAGGCCGGTTGGATGTACTGCCAAATTCTCTAAAACAACGCCAGCCCAGGAACTCACATGTTAGAGAAATTAACATTAAATTCTCTGGCAACCGTTCTGGTGGACATTCCTGCAGTCAGCATGCCAATTGCACGCTCCCTCAACTTCAGACATCTGTGGCATTGTGTTGTGTGACAAAACTGCACATTTTAGAGTGGCCTTTTATTGTGATCTTCAGGTCAAAGTCGGAGCTCTAGAAAGATGCCAGAGTTTCCGACTTAGAATTCCGAGTTGGATGACCGTTCAAAACTATTTTTCCCAGTCGGATCTCTGGTTTTTCCGAGTTCCCAGTTGTTTTGAACACTGCATTAGTCTCAGCGGAGGGAGCTCGAGAGCAGCAGAGGGTCCGCCTCTCACGGTCCTTGCTCTCTCCTTCTTTTCCTCCTGTGAGACTGACCAGAGAAAGGGGACAGTCTTCCACCTAATGGTGAAACTCGAGTCGCACCAAATCTGCCTCGTGCACAAATTCATGTTGTTCCTATGACCAGAGAAAGTGAAATATTCCTCAATATTAAAATAGACACGACGAGCTGCTAATAATAATAAAAACGCAGGGCTATCGATACACTTGGCTACTCATTCATTGCAGCTGCAGCACGAGTGGATGTAGGGTGAAGCGTGTTTTATGTTTTGTAATAGTGTTGAATAAAAACAGTGACAGTGCTGATTAAAAATGTAGACATGAACTCACTCGTAAAAACAGCAGATCTTTGCTGTATTCTTTGACAGTCACTATCTGGTCATGGTTTTAAAAGTTATGAAATCTCACGTAGGCTAGTATCAAACTTTGCTGTGGCCGGGGTCGTGATTTGAGCTATCCGATTGGTCAGCGCAGTAGACGCACTTGATTTAGCCACAGATCTCCCGGTCCGCCGGGTAGGCGGAGTTAAAGGCGCTGCATGGTCATTCAGACGTCTGCATTGGCCGTGCGGAATTTACGGTGATATGGCCTCTGCAGAAGTCAGGGCATTCATACTTCTTGCGCCTCGCCAAGCAGCACAGAGCAGTTATGAAGGAAGTTGTCAAGGAAGTGAGTTTGTGTTTATACAGGACCTCCCGCCCTCATCTACCATCAACCAATCATGTCAATGCGGAGCCCTCCGCATTGTTATGGGGTACGAAGCTCAACTTGGCCTGTGCGTGCCTCCAGAGGCTTCACAATTGCGTCACAACATCCATGTAATTTGTTTTCATCCCTGTTAGTGAGCATTTCTCCTTTGCCAAGATAATCCATCCACCTGACAGGCGTGGCATATCAAGAAGCTGATTAAACAGCATGATCATTACACAGGCACACCTTGTGCTTGGGACATTAAAATGCCACTCTAAAATGTGCATTTTGTCACACAACACAATGCCACAGACATCTCAGTTTTGAGGGAGCGTGCAATTGGCACGCTGACTGCAGGAATGTTCACCAGAGCTGTTGCTAGAAAATTGAATGTTAATTTCTCTAGCATAAGCCGCCTCCAACGTCGTTTTAGATAATTTGGCAGTACGTCCAACCGGCCTCACAACGTCATACCACGTGTCACCACGCCAGCCCAGGACCTCCACATCCGGCTTCTTCACCTGCGGGATCGTCTGAGACCAGCCACCCAAACAGCTGATGAAACTGAGGAGTATTTCTGTCTGTAATAAAGCCCGTATTCTGATTGGCGTATTCTGATTGGCTGGGCCTGGCTCCCAAGTGGGTGGGCCTATGCCCTCCCAGGCCCACCCTGGCTGCGCCCCTGCCCAGTCATGTGAAATCCATAGATTAGAGCCTCATGAATTTATTTCAATTGACGGACTTCCTTATATGAACTATAACTCAGTAAAATCCTTGAAATTGTTGCATGTTTCGTTTTATATTTTTGTTCAGTATATGATTCCTTTCGACAACTGACATCATTTTGAGAAGAGCTGACTATAAGAAGAGGAAGACTAACTAGAGAAAAGGAAAAGCAGAGACTTGTGTAACTGGATGTGGGCTGAGAGTCTGGGCATAACATTTACACACTACTTTCCAGGCAATGTCACAGCTACACATACTGTCAGTCTACACAGTCAAGGAAGGAAAGTGTCAAACTCAGTCCCTCTCTCAACACATACACAGAACATAGTCTCTGTGTTTTTCTACATCATCAGGAGACAGTCAGGTGGATCTCTGTGTTTCTGATCAGCTTAGTCCTTCACATCACTGCAGGAAATGAAGGTGAGTCCTACTGTCTTAACCTGTATGTGGTCATGGAGACCTCAGTTACTTACAAAAACATGTTTTTAAATAACGGAGACTGTGCGCACAAATATTAATGCAGTGAGTTTAAGGCATATACAATCAAAATAAGTGTTGCTTGTTGCTTTTACTCTGGGGAGAGTCAACCTTCGGCAGTTCTTTTTCTGGTTCATAAACAATGTTAATGACATATCTTATTACTAGTGGTCAAATAAACCATTGATTTACTTTGGATAAAAGCATCTGCTAAATGGGTACTGTTAAAGGGTATATATTGACTCTGTTGCAGATCTCTCAAATAATGTTTAACAGTTTCAGACAATGTAATATTAGATTACTTAACAGGAAGGTACAGTACT
Organism: Coregonus clupeaformis; assembly: GCF_020615455.1. NCBI lineage: Eukaryota > Metazoa > Chordata > Actinopteri > Salmoniformes > Salmonidae > Coregonus > Coregonus clupeaformis. The sequence continues at coordinate 120,646 of NW_025534442.1, forward strand.
TCCCATAATGGATTGTCTATGCTGTTCAAGGATGAAGAAATCAATGGTCTCACAAGACTGTGTTGCCGAAGACTGACATGCAGATTTTAATAAGTATTATGTTTCTCTGTGTTTCAACAGGCTGCACCCTGGCTGGTCCTAACAATCCATTGCAGGTGATGACAGCCTACATTGGGCAGACTGTGCTCCTGCCCTGCTCCTGTCATGAACCTCAGTTTGAACATCCCAAAATCACATGGTTCTTCTTTAAAAATGGCAAAGGACCGGAAATAAAATTAAACCAGAATGATCACTTCAAAGTGAAGATGTTTAGTGCTGGCACCTTTCCTGGGAATCTCTCTGTCCTCCTCTCACACTTCAATGAGGAGGATCAGGGGGATATACAGGTGTCAAATCACCAACAACCACTACAGGGATGTTGGACTCAAAGCTAAAGGTACATAAGAGATTCAGATCATGGTTATATATATATATATATATATCACTGTGTATAGAACAGGGACAAACAGCACAAGGCAAATATACATAGCCAATTATATTGCCCGTTGTAGATCAGCAATTTCCAATTGTTATTGTATTATATAAAAAAGTATTGTTAGTAATGAGTAGTATTAAGTGCTTATGATAGTAGTTTGATTAATAATTATCTAAAATTGAAAAAGTGTGCATCAACAAATTGGTCTCTTTCAACAGAATGCACTCTGTCAGGCACTAGTCAGATTGACTTCACTATCTACTCAGGCCAGTCTGTCCTCCTGCCCTGCTCCTGCACTGACCCCAAGACTAAACCTAACAGCTTCACATGGCATCTCTATAAAAAAAAAAACAGTGGCTCTTGGGTAACATTAACCCAGAGTGCCGAAGTGGAGATATTTAATACTGAGAACTCTCCTGGAAACCTCTCTGTCCTCCTCTCACACTTTACCAAGTCGGATGTGAGACAATACAGGTGTGGCATCAACAACGGCCAATACAGAACTTTCAATCTCATTGTTAAAGGTAAGAGATCTACTGTAAATCTAATCCATTTGTTTCTTATCATATATGTCATAATTTTGAGTGTTCACACTTAATTGGCACAAGTAAGATATAAAAACAGAATTGGCTTGACACAGGGCTACAAACCAGTATGTAGAGTCCCTGACATGACAGTTGCATAGTATTAGTATGGTTAACACTGGTAACAGAGTAGAAGTGAGCAAAACAACCACTCCCTTTGATTTTAATACTTATAACAAATACATATAACAAATCTCACCTCACAGTTGGGAGTCATTAGGATGTATAGCTAGGATGTATGGTATAGTTGATTTGTTACTTTAACATGTAACTCCATTCTGGCTAACACTAGGCTACTGATCTCTTCTGTTAGAGTCAGAGCAACCCAAAACACTCACTACCACCAAACGTCCAACAGTACCTCCACTCAAAACACCCACAACTAAAACATCCCTACCAACTGCATCTAAAGGTCAGTATGTGAAATGTATATAAATCATAATAGTATAAGTCTACAAATCATTAAAAATCAACTTTGGAGTATGGTAACTTGAGTATCAGTATACTAGTTGACCACATACTCTCAGCCTGGAAGAGTCTGAGTTCTTTCATTTGCACTGAGCCAAGCTCTCTGTTAGCCTGGTGGAATCAGCCGGATCACTGCGTTCACCATTCTGTTTTACTTGTTAAATAGAATGGTGAACACAGCAATCAGTCTAGCTCTCTTACACAGTAAACTGACTAACATGTTTGTGTACAGGAGGGAAAGGGAGGAATTCAGGAGAAACTCCATCTACATCCCTTGACCCCAATAATTTCATACTGGCTGTTCTACCAGTCATGCTGATAATTGCTGGAGTGGCTCTGTACATATACAGGAGGAACAAAGGTACTTCTTTAACCAACAGTTACAACTACTGAATTGAGGCTAACCACTCAAAATGTGATAATGATTTTTAAGTCTCAAGGCTTAAAAATCATTCTTTAACCCATCTCCTCCCCTTTATCTACACTGATTGAAGTGGATTTAACAAGTGACATCAATAAGGTATCATAGCTTTCACCTGGATTCATCTGTTCAGTCTATAAGTCATGGAAAGAACAGGTGTTCTTAATGTTTTGTACACTCAGTATTAGCGTGTAAGTTAGTGTGAATTTCCATATTTGTGCATCCTAAATGTAAGCAGCAGCGCCAGTGTCTCTGAATGTATCTTGTGTTTGTAATTGTCCCTCTCTACAGGAGGATCCATCAGTGACATACTCCACCATCGACCACATGAAAGGAAAGGGGAAAGCAGCTGTGAGTCTGGAGAGTAGTGGAGAAACAGAGTATGCCAGCATCAAGATAGGCAGATCCTCCTAGAGCCACTATACAGTAGGCCTACTACTATTGGCTCACAGCCCTATAATGCATATAGCTCTGATATTGTGCCCAGTATCATGTGGTTTTATCTGGCACACATGACTGTAAATATATGTTTCATCTCCACCTCAGTAAGACAAGATTAGTGCTTAGCTGTTCACAGGAGATCAGATGTTGGCCAACCTAACACTGTAGAGAAGAGATTAGCAAGATTGGTGAAGTAACAAGATGAAATGTTTGTTTTTGTGTAGCAGAGACAACGAGCCGTATATGTCTTAAAGTTTATTTAGTTCCTTTTTATATTGCTGTTGTGCAATTCTTTTTTAAATAGAGACGTAGGACTTCAGCCATTTTTGAGAGAAAGGAAGATGTAGTTTAACATATGAAACTTACTTTTCTGCCAAGTATCTGGTACACCCTGAGCAATTAATATTTCTCCACGTTGACAACATAAAGAAAGGTTAATTTTTTTTTTTTTTTATCAGAGTTTGTCACAGACAGAGTTCGTCACAGACAGATCTTTTTGGTGTAGAGGACAAATCACACATTGTGGTCTTAGTGAACAAGAACATCAGTCTAACAATGTCATCAACTGAAGTTACTCTTTAGTGCAGTGTGTGTGACATGTTTCTGAGGTCTGTTCTCTTGCCCTTGTTTAGATACAGACAACATTGTCATTTGTCAAAGTCAGATCCTGCAATGGTCTACTTCAGCACACTCCCATAGATCCAAATCAGATAACCATCTATCTACAGCTTCTTAATATATTGTAATGAAACAGGCAGTGAGTGCTGCTCGACCCTTCAACTTTCCGGCCCGTAGCCCTGTGGAAATTGACTGTGCCACTAAGGCATGCTCAAGTGGCAGTGGATATCCACACTTATAAACCAGGGTCGCTACAACATCTTGGCTGAGTAAGCTCATGTGTTTTTCACATCCTTATTCTCAGCACTAACATGTCTGTGATGTTTCGTTTTGAAGATAATATTATTAAGCTGATTTAGCACTTTTATCCAAAGTGACTAACATGAAGCAAACATATTTAGTAGCCTATATGTAGCCCATGGGCAAGTGCCCAATCTCCTGGATGTTGCCAGCCCTATGCTGATGAACTTTACAAAACAAGTGTGAATCTGTGTTTGCCAGTCTCTTAAACATTGTGTTGGAACTCTATTATCCCTAGCTACTAAATGTACCATGTTACAAAGTACAAGACATACAACTGGAACTGGCCAGTTGGAAACCAAACAGGTCATTATTGGTAAAGACTCAGGTCAAACACATGGAGGTGATTGGACTCAAACTGAACAGGAGAGGATAAGACATTGAGAAAAGGGTAGGATTAAACACCTGGAGAAGGTGGTTTGGTGGGAGTCCCCTGTAGCTCAGTTGGTAGAGCATGGCGCTTGCAACGCCAGGGTTGTGGGTTCGTTTCCCACGGGGGGCCAGTATGAAAATGTATGCACTCACTAACTGTAAGTCGCTCTGGATAAGAGCGTCTGCTAAATATGTAAAATGTAATGACACGCACCTCTGAGCTAGTGAGGAAGTTCTCCAGGCACTTGTTCTTGCTGAGCATGGTGTGTGCTGCCACCTGCTGGAGATAGGTCTCCAGTGCCCTGCAGTACGTACGCCAGTCCTCCCCCATGGCCAAGAAACCTACACAGCAGACCCAGTGAGACAGCCAAATCTTTCACTTATAACCAATATAAAACATTGGTATGGCCACCCATACAATATCAGACCAGAGACTGACCAATGCATAACAACGTTGCAGAGTTTCATTGGATGTAAGATATATATTTTTGTATTGGTTTTCACAAATTAATGATACAACATAATAATTTGTAACAAACACATTGTTAGCAAGCATTGGCCTCTGTAGCGAGGGAACCCCCCCCCCCCCTGTAAGCAATATATTTGTTAAAATACATACCAAGTTGTTTCAGAACTTTGGTTGGTGCATTCAACTGAGGCTTGGCTGGTAGAGGAGGAAACTAGGTAGAGAAGTCACAGTGGTATTTTTTATGAGGCTTGAATTCCCAATGCAATGGTGTATAGCCTACATTGGGCTACATTTTGAAATTATAAACTGGGTGGTTCGAACCCTGAATGCTAATTGGCTGACAGCCGTGGTATATCAGACCATATACCACGGGTATCACAAAACATGTATTTTTACTGCTCTAATTACGTTGGTAACCAGTTTATAATAGCAATAAGGCACCTCTGGGGTTTGTGGTATATGGCCAATATACCACGGCTAAGGGCTGTATCCAGGCACTCCGCGCTGCGTCGTGCATAAGAACAGCCCTTAGCCGTGGTAAATTCGCCATATACCACACCCCCTCGTGCCTTATTGCTTAAATATACACAGAGTATACCAAATCATTAGGAAAGATCTTCCAAATATTGAGTTGCGCACCCCCCTTTGCCATCAGAACAGCCTCAATTCGTCGGGGCATGGACTCTACAAGGTGTCGAAAGCATTCGACAGGGATGCTGGCCCATGTTGACTCCAATGCTTCCCACAGTTGTGTCAAGTTGGCTGGATGTCCTTAGGGTGGTGGACCATTCTTGATACACTGTTGAGCGTGAAAAACCCAGCTGCATTGCAGTTCTTGACACAAACCGATGCGCCTGGCACCTACTACCATACCCCGTTCAAAGGCACATACATCTTTTGTCTTGCTCATTCACCCTCTGAATGGCACACATACACAATCCATGTCTCAAGGCATAAAAATCCTTCTTTAACCTGTCTCCACCCCTTCATCTACACTGATTGAAGTGGATTTAACAAGTGACATCCATAAGGGATCATAGCTTTCACCTGGATTCACCTGGTCAGTCTATATCACGTGTCAAACTCATTCCAAGGAGGGCCAAGTGTCTGCGGGTTTTCGCTCCTCCCTTGTACTAGATTGATAAAATAAGGTCACTAATTAGTAAGGAACTCCCCTAACCTTGTTGTCTATGTGTTCATTTAAAAGAAAAACCTGCATACACTGGGCCCTCCATGGAATGAGTTTGTCACCCCTGATCTATGTCATAGAAATATGTTTTGTATATTACATTTGTTTCTTAACTTTATTTGAAAGCAATATATAGTCACTGTTGAAGCTTTTGGTTTACTAGTTAGGGTCAGTGTCAGGTTTAGAACGTGTGTCAGGTTTAGAACGTGTGTCAGGTGTAGGTAATAAGAGGTGGGATACTAACAATAACCCCCAGTATCCCAGGCACCACCTCCTGACAGAACAGACACTGCTGCAGCCACTCAAAGTCCTCATGAGTCCTGGCCACATGGTACTCCCCACTGCCTGACAACTAGGACATGGGGAGAGAGAGAGGGAGCACAGAGAACAACATGTCACAACAGTCAAACAGGGAACAAGTGCATTTGGTACAGTATTCATGCACACCATTGAAAACCTCCTCCTGATCTTATAGTACATCTGGACGCAATAAGAGGCACTGAGAAAAAATACTAACTTTATGGTCACTGTATCCAACAAAGGATATAAGAAACTGACCAATGTATAGTATATACCATAATTGTACACTATACTATTACTTAAGTTAATGGCTATCGTCAAGGCTTTAAGGTCCCACTGAGTAGGGTTCTGACAATCAGTAATTCTCCAAAATAGTGGCTACATTAGACTATGAGACTATTTCATTTATCTCTGAACACTACTCACCTTCTGGGATATGACTACGAAGGTCAGTGCATCCCCGTCTCTCACGGCTTCAGTGACCCGGATGGTTTGGACACTCACACTAAGTGACCCCTCTCTAGCCTCCTCCTGAAATCAACAACAGTAATTTCTGTCAGACTCCAAACAACACCAGAAAGCATTCATCATGAGACATGGTTATTGCTACAGCTATTGAATGTTGTTTAACTTAAAGTAGCTTGTCATCCTGCACTGATAAATGTCCATTATTACCACACCCTCACAAAAGCACACTTTCAGGTTTACAAAAACATCAGCATTCTAATACTTGCAGTATGATTCGTTTTAAATCATCTTCACAGCTAAAAAGTAAAACGCAAAAGGTGTGTCTCTGGCACACAGCCTATCACATGATGACCAGGAACTGTAGATAAACTGTCTTATCAAACTACATCATACTACACATCAGACTTACCATCATTTTCTAACCAGCAGGCTACTGTATGGGCAGTTGCTCCCCCAACGTCTGTAGTGTGGTAAAACTGTTAGTTTGATAAAAATATAAAAGCACAGACCCTTTGTCTCCTAACGCCAGCGGTGCACAAACACAGACACACTAACTGCTGAAGAGGCACAGGATTTCCTTTAGGTCAAAGTGCATGGTGGTTCTGTGCAGGAGTGAGAGGGTAAAAAACAGTCACACCAAAGAAAGTGCTGGCGCAGGGAAAAACAGAGAGGGGAGTAACGATGAGTTACTGAGTAACTCATATGTCTGGACCACGGCCACACCCATACAGGAAAGATAGGAGAACTGACCATAGAGTTCCCCTCAGTCAACCCTGCAGACCGGTAAACAACTGGAACTTATTTCAGCCCATAAAAGCAGCACAGCTCATTCAGTAGTATATAACGTTTCCAATGTCCACTTTATATTATGGAACACAGGCGCTATGTGCTGTTCTGTGACAGAATCAACTCCAGACATAATGGATGTAAGGGCACTGTGACTTTATTGCACATTCAACCCACCTGACTGCAAACATTATATGAGCCCATGAAAACATAGATAGATCATCCCCCCTCACACACTTCCACAGCACTGCCATCTGTGTGTGTTTTCTTCCAGCAGAACTGCTGTCCCTCTTGCTCCCCAAACCCCTCCTCATGGTCCCCCAGCCCCATCTGGCTGAAGGGATCCCCCGAGAGGTCAAAGAAGCTGCTACCCAGGAAGGCCTGGTACTCATGGAGGTCATCCTCATCCTCTCCCCCCAGCTGGAAGCTCCAGGAGTCCCCCAGATCCTCCAGAAAGGGGTCCTCGTCCAGATTCAGGCCCTGGAACAGCTCCTCCAGGTTAAAGTAGAAGGAGCCCTGGCACCCTCCATCCCCAGCCCAGTCCCCTTTACCCCCATCCTCCCCCTCAGTCTGGAAGGCCTCATGGCCCATCTGGTCATACCGCCTCAGTTTCTCCTCGTTTGAGAGCACCTCGTACGCTTGAAGAGGAGAGAGGAGCACTCTGTTACCATAGAACTGGCAATTCTGAAGTCTCCCAGTCCATTCACTCACACAATTACCCAAAACACAATGCTACATTACCTGAGCTTAAAAAAGGTAGCCTATTCTGAAAGGTTAAAGTGGTGTTATAGTGGTCTGAGTGTGGTGCAGTATGAGACAAAACAACGTGCCTCTGTCTGCAGGTATTGGTTGCATCACACTCTTTGCAAAGAATGTCAGGTTTATCTTAAAATGAACAAGATATATTAGCACAGTACGATATATATATATATTCAGCTCTTACTGATCAAAGAGAGAAAAATTAAGTTGTGAGCCAAGGACCTTACCTTCAGCTATCTCCCTGAAAATCTTCTCTGCATTGGGACTTTTGTTCCTGTCTGGATGGTATGTCATGGCCAGTTTATGAAAGGCCTTCTTGACCTGCCTGTCAGTGGCAGACTGAGGAACACCCAGCACCTCATAGTAGTCTCTAGTAGTAGCCTCAGAGTCACAGGGCCACAGGAACACAACACACCACAAGGAGCCCAGCAGCAGCATCCCAGAGGAAAGATGTCGCATTGCCTATACCTGCTACAGTGAGGACATGAAGTCTTAAGAAAAACTATATTTTTCAAAGTAACATGCACATACAGTTAGTTAGTTCTTCTTCACTTTAACTCCAGTGGGAGTGGTGTCCCGCTCGTAATCACACAAACGCCAAGTTAAACGTACAAGCTACATGTCAGCATACCAATAGTGTACATAGGCATATGATGTCTTCAGGCAAAACATTATTAAAGTCTTACTGGATAGACAAGTACATTGAAATGAGAGAACTAAATGGAACAAGAACAAGAACAACAAAACACACACACTGCATAACGCTGTATAGGGGCATAAATTGTATACGTTGTAATGTATACTTACGAAAATGTTGGTGTCAAACTTGGCTAATCATCAAAATGTGGATTCTCTGCTAGCACTAGCTACATGGCTTGTTAATGTTTGCATTAGTAGTTAGTAAGCTAATCGCATGCCATGTCTAGAACATAAGCAGCAGCCACGATCGTGGTCGTGTTCAAAGTCGTCTCTGTCCTCGCAATTTTAAGAAGATTATTTGTGACAAACTACATACACACCAAAGTTCAGCTTGCACCTACTAAAAGGTTTTTGCAGCTATCAATTAGGCCTTTAAGGCTATAAAGCACCACTGCCCGCATGTTGTTCTTGCTTCCCAGCTGCACTGTAAATATCCCCGCCGCCCCCTTCTCCAGGCAGGTACAGGGTCACCTGTCCTGTCCTCCTGCAAGCCCCGTCGTGTCTGAATCACCCACCAGAGGGCGCTCTGTTGTCTTCATCAGCGCAGGCGTAGCACATCAGGTGTTGGTTATTGCTACAGTGTGGGCAGTATCAGAGGGAAAGAGAGAGGATGAGATCTAGTATGAGGGAGAAGGGGATACAGGAAATTAGTTTAAAGAGTATATTGAGTAGAACGTCATTAGATATAGTCTCAAATATTTTGTTATCTTTTTTAAGAGCAACGGGGCTGGCAGGGAGGATTTAGTTTCTCCCTGTCTCTGGCCCACACTCCAGTACAGTAGGTGGCGGTAATGCACAATAACGTTGAATGCCAACCGCTGATAAACCCCACTGAAGAAGAAGAAGTCTGGCGTTAGTTTTGTCAAAGATTTTTATAACTATAATCTCAATGTTCTATCTGTTGTTTTGTTGTCCTCAAATATTACCAGTAGATGGCACGAAAATCTACAGGACGACTTGTGAGAACATTTTGGATAAGTAGAGTTAGAAATTGTTCTTCTTCTCTGGTGGTTGTGCTTTGAGTCTTTGGAGGACCAACCACGAGTGTTCATCAACACAGCAAGGACAATAGTCAGCAAACCTTAGAGAATGTGTTGAGAAAACCCAAAGGAATTAATGTTACAAATGATACGTTAGCTGTCTCACATTCGTAACATAGAAATCCCATTAGCTGACATGGAAAGTAGACAATACACAGTTCCTTCTGCGTAAAAACTTCTCCTCAAGGCAGCATTTTGGTAAGTTCTTGATGGCTAATCATAGGTAGCTAGCAAACTAACGTTAGCTAGCTGTGTATCCAGACACCTTCAACACACTATAGCGGAATTCCTGTAGTTTGCTTGCACAATTGTATCATGATGTAACTTTGCATCTTGTAACTAGATAGCTACAATAATATAACAACCCGCCGTGGTTAGCTAGCTGAATAGCCATGGCTAGCTCGCCTTCGGCTAGCAAACGTTATGTCGCTGTAGCTAACGTTAGCTAACATGTTGTTTAGCTAACCAGCTAGCTAGCTAGGCTACTACCTCTCAAACAGCCAGAAATTGCTAGCTATAGCCAAGACATGTTTAATGGTCCCGGCCTTTGGTCTGTATAATTCAACTTTCCACTCACTTCTGTGTTTGTCCAATCAATGACTTCAGTAGCATTTGTTCTGGCTGATGCCATTGCCTATGTGTAGATTGATTTAGCTAACTAGCTTGATAACTGTTAGCAAGAATATATTTAACTTGATAACACAATCAACTTGACATGTATCTTTCAGATGCCTGGGTAGAGGATTGCATTGGTCCGAAGAGTGTTGGACTACTCATTATCAGGGAACCGATAAGGCTGTCAGAATAAGTAACTTGCACACACACATGAGTGCTGTGTTCCCCTCGCGCTGGGCCGAGCGCCATGCCTGACCGGGATAGCGCCTACCTGTCAGGTGGTTGCGGTGGGGTGGGTACTAGTGTGGGTGAGGAAGGGGTGCCGGGGTCTGGTTTAGGAGGGGGCACGGGAGAGGGCCGAGGGGGATCAGCGGGAGGCAGTGGCTCTGGTTCTGGTGCTATGGGTGGAGTAGGGGCCCTGGGAAATGGGAACAACTTTGGGGGAGGTGGAGCCGAGGGCCTGGGGTCAGGACCGGCCCCGGACGGAGTCTGCAGGGACTTTCTGAGGAACGTGTGTAAGAGGGGCAAACGCTGCCGCTTCAAACACCCAGACTTCAACGAGGTGCCGGACCTTGGGGTGCAGAAGAATGAGTTTGTCTTCTGCCACGACCACCAGAACAAGGAGTGCGTCCGCTCCAACTGTCGCTTCGTCCACGGCTCCAAGGAGGATGAGGACTACTATAAGAAGTCAGGGGAGCTGCCCCTCAGGCTGAGAGGGAAAGTGGCTGCAGGACTGGGCCTGTCCCCCATGGACCTCCCACACAGCCGAGGGGAGGTACCCATCTGCAGGGACTTCCTAAAGGGAGAGTGCCAGCGGGGCAACAAGTGCAAGTTCCGCCACGTCAAGAAGGACTATGAGTACGAGCAAGCCAGGGTGGGTGCCGGGGTCGTGATGGGCCCGGGGGCCAGTGGGATGGTGAACACAGGCGGGGGGGTAGGAGGGGTTGGGGCGGGTGCTTGCGGGGGCATGGCCGGACTGGTTGGGGGTGGAGGTGGGGGTAACATGATGGGGATGGGCTGTCCCAGCCTGGGAGGCTGCAGAGATCCAGGTATCTCAGGGGTGGGGGGAGTAGGGGTAGGCGGGATGGGGGGTTGCCTCTCCATGGGGGCCTCAGGACAGCGTCGTTTTGACAGGGGTCCTTGCTCGGTGTACGACTCCCTGTTTGAGAGTGGTCTGTTTGAGACTGGGCCCCTGGAGTCCCCTTTGGACCACACAATGCTGCAGCTGAAGAGACGCAGGCTGGAGGGGCTCCGGCTGGACGGGGGTGGAGGGGGGCACTATGAGCTGGGGATGCAGGCGGCCCTCCCGCCTCGGCCCCTTGAATACAGGTTTCTGGAGGAGGAGAATAACCTACTGAGGAGGAGAGTGGAGGAACTGAAGAAACAGGTCAGTGTAGCAGACAGGAGATGATAATCAATCCACACATAATCAACAACCACACCTAACAATACAATGAATCTATTATTAACCTTTTAACTCCTCAAACACCTTGTTAATCTCTTCTTCAGGTGTCAAACCTCATGGCCACCAACGAGGTGCTGCTGGAACAGAATGCCCAGTTCCGGAGCCAGACCAAGGTGTCTGTAATGACCCTGTCCTCCACCCCAGCCCCCTCTGAGCAGACCTTGGCTCCACCTGTGGGCGCGGTTAGCTCCTACAACCACAGCATCGCCCAGACCCATACCACCCTGAGCAGCGCCGGGCTGCAGCCTCGTACCGTCACCCTCACCCAGCAGGACCTAGTGGCCCCCACTGGTGCCCCTACAGTACCCCCATCCAACACCGCCCCACCCAGTGCTCCCCCGCCCCACCTCAACCCCGAGATCACCCCGCTCTCAGCCGCCCTTGCTCAGACCATCGCCCAGGGCATGGTGCCTCCCGTTTCCATGGCACCTGTGACTGTTTCCGTGGCACCGGTGGCTGTATCCATGGCGCAGCCTCTACCTTGCATCACTATAAGCCACGCCACCACCCCAATGGTATCCTACCCTATTGCCAGCCAGAGCATGAGGATCACCAACATACCTCACTGATGCACTCTCTGGCAAACTCTGTAGAACTCTCCCATGGAACTAGAGATGGGGATGGTATGCAGAATGCCATCTCTCAAGTTTTAATTGACCCACAGCAGCTGACTGACTCGAGGGGCGAAGTTGTGGGGGAACCCTAATGCCCACACGCCATAGGCAGAGAAAAGGCTAATGTTGATAGGATGACTCCGCCACACACACCCTGCTCTGTGGCAGCGTTACAAAGACAGGTGGTCCTCTGAGGTGACCTCTGACCTTGTTAAAGGTTGGTGTGGCAAAGGGACTTCTTCAAACACAGGCAGCAAAAAAACGACAAACTGAAAATATGTCAGTCATGGCGATATTCATAGTTCTTTCACACATTTGTTTATGGATTTTTCTTGTGTAACTTGTCATTTTGCAGTGCACACATTTTAATGAGAATAACAACCACAAGAAAATGGATGTATCCTGTTGTTTTATTACTAATGAATCAAGTTATCCGTAATGTTATTGTGTGAGGATAAGGTTATTGACTGATTGACACACCATCAGATAAATTTTTCAGTGCTTGATGTGTTGGTAACTTTGCCCTAGATTTAATGTTCAAGCCTAAACTCAGCTGAGAGCCTAAACTTAAACAAAGCTAAGTCAATCATGAAGGTAATAGGTAAGCTTGGAATAGAAACACCTTTAATAAACATGTTTTGGATAATTTTCCATATGTACTTGTCAACATTTTATGCAGTCAGATGAATGTGTGAACCGATGGCCTCGGGTAGATACTGAAAATAGTAACATACTGTAAAAGAAAATATATACACAGAGTACGAAACATTAAGAACACCTTCCTAATGTTGAGGTGCCCTCAGAACAGCCTCAATTCGCCGTGGCATGGACTCTACATGGTGTCAAGCGTTCCTCAGGCATGTTGATTCCAATGCTTCCCACGGTTGTGTCAAGTTGGCTGGATGCCCTTTGGGTAGTGGACCATTCTTGATACACACGAGATTCTGTTGAGTGTGAAAAAACCCAGCAGTGTTGCAGTTCTTGACACAAACCGGTGTGCCTGGCACCTACTACCATACCCCGTTTAAAGGCACTTAAATACTTTGTCTTTCCCATTCACCCTCTGAATGGCACACACACAATCCATGTATCAAGGATTAAAAATCCTTCTTTATCCTGTCTCCTCCCCTTCATCTACACCGAGTTAACAAGTGACATCAATAAGGGATCATAGCTTTCACCTGGTCAGTCTGTTGTGGAAAGAGCAGGTGTTCTTAATGTTTTGTACACTGTATATATCACTTGGGGGAAAAAGTATTTTGTGAACATCAAAGAATATGCACCACTACACTTATGGCATTAACTATCTTGGTTAGGAACAACACCATACTAAACCGTCTTTGGTAACACCCTTTTTAAACTAAACACAAGATAGGTTGGTGTTGACAATCCATCTTCAGGTAGGAAAATCCCTGTGGCTAGGATACGTTGTCATTGACAGCCCATATTGATCTCACAGGCTTTAGGGGAGATTGGAAAAGAATGCGCACTCTGCAAGTTTAAAATAAACAAGCACATGGGCTTTATTGTGAACGTATTTTCTGTCCTGTATTGACAATTGGATGTGTGTCATTTTTCCATAAAAATATAGATATACAGTGGCAAGAAAAAGTATGTGAACCCTTTGGAATTACCTGGATTTCTGCATGAATTGGTCATACAATTTGATCTGATCTTCATCTAAGTCACAACAATAGACAAACACAGTCTGCTTAAACTAATAACACAAATTATTGTATTTTTCTTGTCTATATTGAATACATCATTTAAACATTCACAGTGTAGGTTGGAAAAAGGAGTTTGCTATTCACAAGAAGCATTGCCTGATGTGAACCATGCCTCGAACAAAAGAGATCGCAGAAGACCGAAGATTAAGAATTGTTGACTTGCATAAAGCTGGAAAGGGTTACAAAAGTATCTCTAAAGCCTTGATGTTCATCAGTCCATGGTAAGAAAAATTGTCTATAAATGGAGAAAGTTCAGCACTGTTGCTATTCTCCCTAGGAGTGGCCGTCCTGCAAAGATGACTGCAAGAGCACAGCGCAGAATGCTCAATGAGGTTAAGAAGAATCCTAGAGTGTCAGCTAAAGACTTACAGAAATCTCTGGAACATGCGAACATCTCTGTTGACGAGTCTACGATACGTAAAACACTAAACAAGAATGGTGTTCATGGGAGGACACCACGGAAGAAGCCACTGCTGTCCAAAACAACATTGCTGCACGTCTGAAGTTCGCAAAAGAGCACCTGGATGTTCCACAGCGCTACTGGCAAAATATTCTGTGGACAGATCCAACTGAAGTTGAGTTGTTTGGAAGGAACACACAACACTATGTGTGGAGAAAAAACGGCACAGCACACCAACATCAAAACCTCATCCCAACTGTAAAGTATGGTGGAGGGAGCATCATGGTTTGGGGCTGCTTTGCTGCCTCAGGGCCTGGACAGCTTGCTATCATCGACGGAAAAATGAATTCCCAAGTTTATGAAGACATTTTGCAGGAGAATGTAAGGCTATCTGTCCGCCAAATTGAAGCTCAACAGAAGTTGGGTGATGCAACAGGACAACGACACAAAACACAGAAGTAAATCAACAACAGAATGGCTTCAACAGAAGAAAATACGCCTTCTGGAGTGGCCCAGTCAGAGTCCTGACCTCAACCTGATTGAGATGCTGTGGCATGACCTCGAGCAATTCACAGCAGACATCCCAAGAATATTGCTGAACTGAAACAGTTTTGTAAAGAGGAATGGTCCAAAATTCCTCCTGACCGTTGTGCAGGTCTGATCCGCAACTACAGAAAACGTTTGGTTGAGGTTATTGCTACCAAAGGAGGGTCAATCAGTTATTCAATCCAAGGGATCACATACTTTTTCCACCCTGCACTGTGAATGTTTACACAGTGTGTTCAATAAAGACATGTAAATGTATAATTGTTTGTGTTATTAGTTTAAGCAGGCTGTGTTTGTCTATTGTTGTGATTTAGATGAAGATCAGAAAATTATGACCAATTTATGCAGAAATCCAGGTAATTCCAAAGGCTTCACATACTTTTTCTTGCCACTGGACAGTCCATTCGGAAAGTATTCAGACCCCTTCACTTTTTCCACATTTTGTTACATTTACATTACATTTTTACATTTACGTCATTTAGCAGACGCTTTTATCCAGAGCGACTTACAAATAGGTGCATTCACCCTATAGCCAGTGGGATAACCACTTTACAATATCTTTTTTTTTCTTCTTTTTTTTTTTTTTAGGGGGGGGTAGAAGGATTACTTTATCCTATACCAGGTATTCCTTAAAGAGGTGGGGTTTCAAATCTCTCCGGAAGGTGGTGAGTGACTCCGCTGTCCTGGCGTCATGAGGGAGCTTGTTCCACCATTGGGGTGCCAGAGCAGCGAACAGTTTTGACTGGGCTGAGCGGGAACTATGCTTCCGCAGAGGAAGGGAGCCAGCAGGCCAGAGGTGGATGAACGCAATGCCCTCGTTTGGATGTAGGGACTGATCAGAGCCTGAAGGTACAGAGGTGCCGATCCCCTCACAGCTCCATAGGCAAGCACCATGGTCTTGTAACAGATGCGAGCTTCAACTGGAAGCCAGTGGAGTGTGCGGAGGAGCGGGGTGACGTGAGAGAACTTGGGAAGGTTGAACACCAGACGGGCTGCGGCATTCTGGATGAGTTGTAGGGGTTTAATGGCACAGGCAGGGAGCCCAGCCAACAGCGAGTTGCAGTAATCCAGACGGAGATGACAAGTGCCTGGATTAGGACCTGTGCCGCTTCCTGTGTAAGGCAGGGTCGCACTCTCCGAATGTTGTAGAGCATGAACCTGCAGGATCGGGTCACCGCCTTGATGTTAGCGGAGAACGACAGGGTGTTGTCCAGGGTCACGCCAAGGCTCTTCGCACTCTGGGAGGAGGACACAACGGAGTTGTCAACTGTGATGGTGAGATCATGAAACGGGCAGTCCTTCCCCGGGAGGAAGAGCAGCTCCGTCTTGCCAAGGTTCAGCTTGAGGTGGTGATCCGTCATCCATACTGATATGTCTGCCAGACATGCAGAGATGCGATTCGCCACCTGGTTATCAGAAGGGGGAAAGGAGAAGATTAGTTGTGTATTGTCAGCGTAGCAATGATAGGAGAGGCCATGTGAGGATATGACAGAGCCAAGTGACTTGGTGTATAGGGAGAATAGGAGAGGGCCTAGAACTGAGCCCTGGGTGACACCAGTGGTGAGAGCACGTGGTGCGGAGACAGCTTCTCGCCACGCCACTTGGTAGGAGCGACCGGTCAGGTAGGACGCGATCCAGGAGTGAGCCGCGCCGGAGATGCCCAGCTCGGAGAGGGTGGAGAGGAGGATCTGATGGTTCACAGTATCAAAGGCAGCAGACAGGTCTAGAAGGACAAGAGCAGAGGAGAGAGAGTTAGCTTTAGCAGTGCGGAGAGCCTCCGTGACACAGAGAAGAGCAGTCTCAGTTGAATGACCAGTCCTGAAACCTGACTGGTTTGGATCAAGAAGGTCATTCTGAGAGAGATAGCAAGAGAGTTGGCTAAAGACGGCACGCTCAATAGTTTTGGAAATAAAAGAAAGAAGGGATACTGGTCTGTAGTTGTTGACATCAGTGGGATCGAGTGTTGGTTTTTTGAGAAGGGGTGCAACTCTCGCTCTCTTGAAGACGGAAGGGACATAGCCAGCGGTCAAGGATGAGTTGATCAGCGAGGTGAGGTAGGGGAGAGGGTCACCGGAGATGGTCTGGAGAAGAGAGGAGGGGATGGGGTCAAGCGGGCAGGTTGTTGGGCGGCCTGCAGTCACAAGTCGCAAGATTTTATCTGGAAAGAGAGGGGAGAAAGAAGTCAAAGCATAGGGTAGGGCAGTGTGAGCAGGACCAGCAGTGTCATTAGACTTAACAAACGAGGATCGGATGTTGTCAACCTTCTTTTCAAAGTGGTTGACGAAGTCATCCACAGAGAGAGAGGAGGGGGGGGGGGATTCAGCAGGGAGGAGAATGTGGCAAAGAGCTTCCTAGGGTTAGAGGCAGATGCTTGGAATTTAGAGTGGTAGAAAGTGGCCTTAGCAGCAGAAACAGATGAAGAAAATGTAGAGAGGAGGGAGTGAAAAAATGCCAGGTCGGCAGGGAGTTTAGTTTTCTTCCATTTCCGCTCCGCTGCCCGGAGCTCTGTTCTGTGAGCTCGCAATGAGTCATCAAGCCACGGAGGTGGAGGGGGAGGACCGAGGCCGGCCGGGAGGATAGGGGACACAGAGAGTCAAAGGATGCAGAGAGGGAGGAGAGGAGGGTTGAGGAGGCAGAATCAGGAGATTGGAGGGAGAAGGATTGAGCAGAGGGAAGGGATGATAGGATGGAAGAGGAGAGAGTAGTGGGAGAGAGAGAGCGAAGGTTGCGGCGGCGCATTACCATCTGTGTAGGGGCAGAGTGAGTAGTGTTGGAGGAGAGCGAGAGAGAAAAGGATACAAAGTAGTGGTCGGAGACATGGAGGGGAGTTGCAGTGAGATTAGTAGAAGAGCAGCATCTAGTAAAGATGAGGTCAAGCGTATTGCCTGCCTTGTGAGTAGGGGGACGGTGAGAGGGTGAGGTCAAAAGAGGAGAGGAGTGGAAAGAAGGAGGCAGAGAGAAATGAGTCAAATGTAGACGTAGGAGGTTGAAATCCCCCAAAACTGTGAGGGGTGAGCCATCCTCAGGAAAGGAACTTATCAAGGCATCAAGCTCATTGATGAACTCTCCAAGGGAACCTGGAGGGCGATAGATGACAAGGATATTAAGCTTAAATGGGCTAGTGACTGTGACAGCATGGAATTCAAATGAGGAGATAGACAGATGGGTTAGGGGAAAAATTGAGAATGTCCACTTGGGAGAGATGAGGATTCCTGTGCCACCACCCCTCTGACCAGATGCTCTCGGGTATGCGAGAACACATGGTCAGACGAGGAGAGAGCAGTAGGAGTAGCAGTGTTTTCAGTGGTAATCCATGTTTCCGTCAGCGCCAGGAAGTCGAGGGACTGGAGGGTAGCATAGGCTGGGATGAAGTCAGCCTTGTTGGCAGCAGAACGGCAGTTCCAGAGGCTGCCTGAGACCTGGAACTCCAGGTGTGTGGTGCGTGCAGGGACCACCAGGTTAGAGAGGCAGCAGCCACGCGGTGTGAGGCGTTTGTGTAGCCTGTGCGGAGAGGAGAGAACAGGGATAGGCAGAGGCATAGTTGACAGGCTGTAGCAAATGGCTACAATAATGCAGAGGGAGATCGGAATGAAATGAACTAAACATCTGGGAAAGGAGAGAGTAAAAACCAAAACTCCCAAATATAACTCTCCCAACTTCACCTCAGAAACTATAATTGTTTCACTGAACCACCCCGAATAAAACTCTCCCAACTTCCACTTTAGAAATTAGAATTGTTGTGAACTACAGCGGTTCAATGTTTCAAGGAATAGACTCAACTTACTTTATTCAGCTAGCTAACTATGAAGCTATAGCTAACTAGCATGCTAGCATCCAATAACACACAGTTTAGCACCAATACTTGGTTACAACAAACTACCAATAGTGTGTTAACACACTAAACAGATAATTTGTGTCCGTGTCTAGTTCCTTTCATAACGCAGCAATAATTAAACATTGGCTAGCTAGCACAAATATATTGTTTTTAGCTGCTACAGTACAGCTAGCTGGTCGTGTTGGCTAGCTAGCAATGGCTGCTGTGTTGACTTTGTTTGAAAAACGGCGGCGCTGCGAACAAATGTAGCTGGCTAAAAGGATAATGTATTTAGTTGCTACCGTTGCTAATAGCTACTCGCCAGCTAGTCCAGGAGGTGAGTTAGCTAGCTAGCTAGCTTCGTGCTACACCCGGCACCGCCGAATACAATGCTAACCTACAATAACTACCCACAACAGGCCACGATGCCTACCTATAATACCTAATAATATACAGCCCACGATGCCTACCTATAATACCTAACTACAATCTAAATACATAGTTTAAGCCTTACTCGACAAAGCCCAAGCTATGTATAAAGCCAAACTTACCCGACGCCAGCTGTCTGGGTGGCAGACAAGACATTGGTCTTCTGCAATCAGTAGCTGTAATTAAGAACAGTAGCTACTAACTACCTAACGTTAATGCCTCGGATAATGAGGTTAGAAAAACAGCTGAATGGTAGGTAGCTAGCTGGCTTAATTACAGGTACTCTTAAGCGTGAAATAACATTGGAAACAACTATCCACAGTTGCTAAAAGTTACGAGTAGCTACCCGCTAGCTAGCTAGCTTTGTTGGTCCAGGTAGTGGGTTAGCTAGCCTCGTGCTTCGCCGGGCTCCGCCGAATACAATACTTACCTACAATAATTACCTACAATAACTACCTAAGTAAACTACCTGCAATACCTAACTACAATACCTACCTACAATCTAAATACATGGTTTAAGCTTTACTCAACACCATATAAGAAGCCAAGCTTACCTCCTGCTAGAGAAAACACAACCTCTCCCGACCACAACCTCTCCCGCGCATCACGTTATATCCTTCTAATTTTGATTAAATTAAAAACAAATCCTCATCAATCAGCACATAATACCCCATAATGAGAAAGTGAAAACAGGTTTTTAGAAAAGTTTGCTAATTTATTACAAATAAAAAAAACATAAGTACATACTGTAAGTATTCAGACCATTTGCTATGAGACTCGAAATTGAACTCCGGTGCATCCATTGATTTCCATTGATTTTTACAACCTGTGGTAAATTCAATTGATTAGACATGATTTGGAAAGGCACAAACCTGTCTAGATAAGGTCCCACAGTTGACAGTGCATGTCAGAACAAAAACCAAGCCATGAGGTCGACGGAATTGTCCGTAGAGCTCCGAGACAGGATTCTGGGGAAGGGTACCAAAAAATGTCTGCAACATTGAAGGTCCCCAAGAACACAGAACAAATTGTTTGCCAACTACACATCACTACTATCACCCCATTAACCCACGTGTCAAACTCATTCCACGGAGGGCCGAGTGTCTCCGGGTTTTCGCTCTTGTACTTGATTGAGGAATTAAGGTCGTAAGGAAATCCCCTCACCGTAGGTCTTTATTGAAAGGAGAAATATTGTCTCTCCCTTCTTGACTTTGCGCTGTTGTCTGTGCCCGATAATGTTTGTACCATGTTTTATGCTGCTACCATGTTGTGTTGCTACCATGTTGTTGTCATGTGATGTTGCTACCATGCTGTGTTATCATGTCTTTCTGCCATGCTATGTTGTTGTCTTAGGTCTCTCTTTATGTAGTGTTGTGGTGTCTCTCTTGTCTTGATGTGTGTTTTGTCCTATATTTTTAATCCCAGCCCCCGTCCCCGCAGGAGGCCTTTTGCCTTTTGGTAGGCATCATTGTAAATAAGAATTTGTTCTTAACTGACTTGCCTAGTTAAAAAAAGGTTCAATAAAAAATTAAAACCAGCAGACACTAGGCCCTCCATGGAATGAGTTTGACACCACTGCCCTAAACCTAAATTTAACACTTTAACCTAACTCCTAACCTTACCTTAATCCCTAGCCTAGCTAACGTTAGCGCTAGCCACCTAGCTAACATTAGTAACAACACAGTGTCCTCTGTAGCTCAATTGGTAGAGCATGGGGCTTGTAACGCCAGGGTAGTGGGTTCGATCCCCGGGACCACCCATGCGTAAAAATGTATGCACACATGACTGTAAGTCGCTTCGTCTGCTAAATGGCATATTATTATTATTATAACACATTTTTGCAAATTCATAATATATTGTAAGAATTGGTAACATACTGTACAAATAGCAATTCGTAACATATCATACGAATTAAAATCGTAACATATCATTCAAAATGGATGATAGACATCCACAAATTAATACATACCATACGAAATGTAATATAGCATTCTAAATAGAGCGTAAGCAATTTACGTGCAGAATAATACGAAATGCTTTGAGACCAGGTTGCAACCATTGCAGGCAGGCACACGCATTTAGGAATGAGTCAAATAATTCAACTGCGGATTTCTTTCTTCCTGCGCTGGGCGTGTTTCGGTTCTGCTAACGGCATTTGCTAGATTCTAAAACAGTTGTACATACTGAGTTGTACATTTGATAGTCTATGTTGGAAAGGAAGTTTTGAAGAACTTGCACTAGCTAGACTACTTTTTCTGTGAGAACCTGGATATAAGAAACGCCATGATGCAAAATCCGGACTCGGATCAGGGAGAATCCACCAAGAAAGCATCTGGATCGGCACATTCCGAGAATAATGCACCGAATAGCGAAGAAATGAAACCACAGGGTTTTGACGCTGTATCGGTTCTTTGGACATTTGGCAAGTGCCTAGGTGCCTTGCTGCCCGTGTACCTGGCAGGATACTACCGGGTTAGCACCAGTTTGTTGGTTTTCGGGCTCATGGTCTACACGGGATGGAGGTACTCGCGCGAGGCAAAAGAAGCTCGTCTGCGGTCCGCCATTCACCACTATGACAACGAGCAACAATATACATCCATGAAAATGTTCAAAAGTAAAAAGGATCTCCCTGCTTGGGTAAGAAAACTGTGTGATAACTGTCTGTCACTCACTTCAATAAGTTAACGTGGTTCACCAAGTGTTTCTGGTTTAAAGCCCCCCATCAGATGCCACGACACGACCTCCTCGATTCTATGGTCCTAGCCAGCCAGACTGTTCCAAAATCTTTACACACAATGCCACAATAGGCTATGCACACGCATGGTTACAGAAAATAGCCTATCGCTGGACCAAAGAGATCCTCTCTAATTTCTCCTAAACCATAGTTTGATATAAATGATAACTGCACTAATAGGAAATAAAATAATTTGGAACATGGGTAGAACAATATTATTATACAGTTACTACATCAACATGCCAAAATATCTGTCTCTAACTGCCCCTAATATTTGTGGGGCTGGTATACTGTATCCAAGCTACAGTAGCCTAGGCCATCATCCCCCATACAGCTGAGCTGAGTGAATAATTTATATTTCTTCCCAAAGGTCCCTGTTAGGTAATGCTTTGAAGCGTGCAGACCAAATTGATGCCTAGGTATAGATTTTAAAGGCCATTTGAGATGCATTGATTGAGGTGTGGTCTTTTGATGCTCTCTCTCTTTCTCACTCTGTGTTTCATTCTCTCTCTCTCTCTCTCAATCTCTCAATCTCTCTCTCCATATGTATGATTCCGCAGCTGCTTCTATATTAGGCAATTCTTGATATCTCTTCTCTGGGGACTAAGGAGGGAGTGAGTCAGAGAGAATGCATCTATTTCAGAATAAGAGATAAGGGGAAGAAACAAGCTATCCCAACTACTGGTCACAACATAACCTTTGGCAGAGAGTCTAGTCTGCTATGGGTGAAGAATGGTGTTTGAATTGTTTACACTATAAGATCGTTTTGTTTAGTGACTAAATGAGGCATTGAGATAGTGGTGTACTTCTTTCTCACCCACTTCCTGCCCTTTGGATGTTGACAGTTCCGTTTTCGCTGTAGCACAATTTACAACACACATCATCAGACAAACACACTGGGAAAAGCTAGTCAAGTCAGATTACACTTTATAGTGCATATGCAAATGACTAGACAACTGCTGTATTCATAAATCTGTTCTATCTGTGAATTATTTATATTCTAATTCCTTACAGGTCAACTTCCCAGATGTGGAGAAGGTGGAGTGGCTCAATAAGGTACTATTATATCACCCCCCCTACTTGACTTTCCGTCTGGCATCCTCTCCGCTTACAGATGGCTGCCCTTTAGAGAGGATAAAGAGAAACCCTATGTATCATTCTCCCATTAAACACACAGTAAACACACATGCCTATCTCTGTCTCTGTGAGCCAGCTGCGGTGTTGATAGACTGTGGGTGGGGTATGGTAGCTGTCTGAGAGACTAGCGCTGCTGCTGTTACGCTGCCATGTTACAGCACTCGCCACTGTGTCTAGGCAGCCACAGCTCTCTCTCCTCTCCTGCAGCAGAGAGCAGGCAGCTGGTCCAGAGCCAGGCCATTCTGTCAACCTTTCCATATTAGCGCTGTTTGACTCACAGGAAGGGGGAGGGGCCAGCCGAATCCCTCAAATCTAATCAAATGGCAATATTTGTCCTCTCTTCCAGCCCTGCAAAACCAGGATGTGTTGCTAAGAATAGACCTCCTCAGCCAAGACTGAAATTATTATGTTCGCTACAATGGGAACATGCGGTCCGAGCACCGCTATCTCTTGGACAAAGCAGAGATTTGAGTCGGGTTTGCCTATGGGGACATCAGCACAGTCTACTGGCCTTTAGGCGCCATCTCCCAGAAACCCTTGCTGTTAGTGTTGTTGATGACTCATTTTTTAGATTTACATATGCAGCCATCACCTTTGTGTTGAGATGTCTTGAGACATGCAATTGAGACTTCTTGAGACACTTTTGTTCTCAAGACATGTCTCAAGACGTCTTAAGACACATTTTGAAGACGTCTTGAGACAGCCTGTCTCTCAAGACACTAAATATTATGTCTTGAGACATTTTATGTGTGTCTTCAAAACACTAATGTAAAATAGTGCTATACAGTGAGGGATAAAAGTATTTGATCCCCTGCTGATTTTGTACGTTTGCCCACTGACAAAGACATGATCAGTCTATAATTTTAATGGTAGGTTTATTTGAACAGTGAGAGACAGAATAACAACAAAAAAATCCAGAAAAACGCATGTCAAAAATGTTATAAATTGATTTGCATTTTAATGAGGGAAATAAGTATTTAACCCCTCTGCAAAACATGACTTAGTACTTGGTGGCAAAACCCTTGTTGGCAATCACAGAGGTCAGACGTTTCTTGTAGTTGGCCACCAGGTTTGCACACATCTCAGGAGGGATTTTGTTCCACTCCTCTTTGCAGATCTTCTCCAAGTCATTAAGGTTTCGAGGCTGACGTTTGGCAACTCGAACCTTCAGCTCCCTCCACAGATTTTCTATGGGATTAAGGTCTGGAGACTGGTTAGGCCACTCCAGGACCTTAATGTGCTTCTTCTTGAGCCACTCCTTTGTTGCCTTAGCCGTGTTTTTTTGGGTCATTGTCATGCTGGAATACCCATCCACAACCCATTTTCAATGCCCTGGCTGAGGGAAGGAGGTTCTCACCCAAGATTTGACGGTACATGGCCCCGTCCATCGTCCCTTTGATGCAGTAAAGTTGTCCTGTCCCCTTAGCAGAAAAACACCCCCAAAGCATAATGTTTCCACCTCCATGTTTGACAGTGGGGATGGTGTTCTTGGGGTCATAGGCAGCATTCCTCCTCCTCCAAACACGGCGACAAAGAGCTCGATTTTGGTCTCATCTGACCACAACACTTTCACCCAGTTCTCCTCTGAATCATTCAGATGTTCATTGGCAAACTTCAGACGGCCCTGTATATGTGCTTTCTTGAGCAGGGGGACCTTGCGGGCGCTGCAGGATTTTTGTTGTTGTTATTCTGTCTCTCACTGTTCAAATAAACCTACCATTAAAATTATAGACTGATCATTTCTTTGTCAGTGGGCAAACGTGCAAAATCAGCAGGGGATCAAATACTTTTTCCCCTCACTGTATATGTGCTTTCTTGAGCAGGGGGACCTTGCGGGCGCTGCAGGATTTCAGTCCTTCACGGCGTAGTGTGTTACCAATTGTTTTCTTGGTGACTATTGTCCCAGCTGCCTTGAGATCATTGACAAGATCCTCCTGTGTAGTTCTGGGCTGATTCCTCACCGTTCTCATGATCATTGCAACTCCACGAGGTGAGATCTTGCATGGAGCCCCAGGCCGAGGGAGATTGACAGTTCTTTTTATGTTTCTTCCATTTGCGAATAATCGCACCAACTGTTGTCACCTTCTCACCAAGCTGCTTGGCGATGGTCTTGTAGCCCATTCCAGCCTTGTGTAGGTCTACAATCTTGTCCCTGACATCCTTGGAGAGGTCTTTGGTCTTGGCCATGGTGGAGAGTTTGGAATCTGATTGATTGATTGCTTCTGTGGACAGGCGTCTTTTATACAGGTAACAAACTGAGATTAGGAGCACTCCCTTTAAGAGTGTGCTCCTAATCTCAGCTCATTACCTGTATAAAAGACACCTGGGAGCCAGAAATCTTTCTGATTGAGAGGGGGTCAAATACTTATTTCCCTCATTTTTTAGTTTTTTAGTTTTGTTGTTGTTTTCATTTAGCAGATAATTTAGCAGATCATTCAAATGCAAATCAATTCATAACATTTTTGACATCCGTTTTTCTGGATTTTTGTTGTTGTTATTCTGTCTCTCACTATTCAAATAAACCTACCATTAAAATTATAGACGGATCATTTCTTTGTCAGTGGGCAAACGTACAAAATCAGCAGGGGATGAAATACTTTTTTCCCTCACTGTACTTGAGACATTTTATTTTGGAATGTTGAACATTTCAAATTCATGGAGCAATCTTCCTTCAACTGACGGTTGATGCAAGACTCAAAAACTACAGTCAAGCGTGGAGGATTTACAAACTGTTTTTCCAACTTGAGGTAAGCAAGCAAAGCAATTTATTATGTAATGTACAGTGCATTCGGAAATTATTCAGACCCCTTGACTTTTTCCACATTTTGTTACGTTACAGCCTTATTCTAAAATTGATTAAATAAAACATTTTCCACATCAATCTATGCACAATACCCCATAATGACAAAGCGAAAACAGGTTTTTAGAAAAAACAGAAATACCTTATTTACATAAGTATTCAGACCCTTTGCTATGAGACTGGAAAGTGAGCTCAGGTGCATCCTGTTTCCATTGATCATCCTTGAGATGTTTCTACAACTTGATTGGAGTCCACCTGTGGTATATTCAATTGATTGGACATGATTTGGAAAGGCACACACCTGTCTATATGAAGTCCCACAGTCGACAGTGCATGTCAGAACAAAAACCAAGCCATGAGGTCGAAGGAATTGTCTGTAGAGCTCCGAGACAGGATTATGTCGAGGCACAGATCTGGGGAAGGGTGCCATAAAATTTCTGCAGCATTGAAGGTCCCCAAGAACACAGTGGCCTCCATCATTCTTAAATGGAAGAAGTTTGGATCCACCAAGACTCTTCCTAGAGCTGGTCGCCCGGCCAAACTGAGCAATCGAGGAAGAAGAGCCTTGGTCAGGGAGGTGACCAAGAACCCGAGTTTGCCAAAAGGCACCTAAAGGACTCTCAGACCATGACAAACAAGATTCCTTGGTCTGATGAAACCAAGATTTAACTCTTTGGACTGAATGCCAAACGTCACGTCTGGAGGAAACCTGGCACCATCCCTACGGTGAAGCATGGTGGTGGCAGCATCATGTTTTTCAGCGGCAGGGACTGGGAGACTAGTCAGGATCGAGGGAACGATGAATGGAGCAGTGCAGAGAGATCCTTGATGAAACCTTCCCCAGAGCGCTCAGGACCTCAGACTGGGGCGAAGGTTCACCTTCCAACAGGACAACGACCCTAAGCACACAGCCAAGACAATGCAGGAGTGGCTTCGGGACAATGTCCTTAAGTGGCCCAGCCAGATGCCGGACTTGAACCCGATCTAACATCTCTGGAGAGACCTGAAAATAGCAGCGACGCTCCCCAACCAACCTGACATAGCTTGAGAGGATCTGCAGAGAAGAATGGGAGAAACTTCCCAAATACAGGTTTGCCAAGCTTGTAGCGTTATACCCAAGAAGACTCGAGGCTGTAATCGCTGCCAAAGGTGCTTCAACAAAGTACTGAGTAAAGGGTCTGAATACTTATGTAAATGTGATATTTCAGTTTTTATATTTTGTATAAATTGCAAACATTTCTAAAAACCTGTTTTTGCTTTGTCATTATGGGGCATTGTGTGTAGATTGAAAAAAACATCAATTTTAGAATAAGGCTGTAACGTAACAAAATGTGGAAAAAGTCAAGGGGTTTGAATACTTTCTGAATGCACTGTATGCTAGCCAAAACAATATTCAGTTGATATGAAGGAATTTGATAATGACATCTTGTTTTAGCACTACCAAATGTGTTATTATGCAGACTGTCATTAAGTATAGTTCAAAAACAATGTAGTTAAATCTCTAAATGGCATGTTGTAACTTTTTTCAGTTGCCCATGGAGTCCGGTTTTGTTATATTTTTGTCTTCTGTGAGGGATATAAAGTGTAATATTGAATACATTTCAACTCTATATTTGACATGGTACAGGCATTTTCTTTTTTTTAAGCCCATAACCATGTTTGTGAGGTGTACACTTTGGTTTCAAAGTAGATTTGTTTAAGACTACCAAGAAACACTCTGTGTGACCCTGATTTAGCCCACTGCAGTAAAAGGTTAACTGATTAATAATATTTTCAGACTGGACATACAATAAAGCTGGGGTCCTATCTGGTGTCAAACATTAAGCCCTCATGGACAATAGGGCTTCCTGCTTCAGGTGAGCTATTCATAGTTAGGTACAAGAAAATAGCAGGGTAGAGGTGGTATTGTTATTGATGTTGCTGTATTTATGATATGATACCTAATTATGTTTTATTTTCCTGCAGATTAAGGAAGAGCAGCTCTGAGACCCCCAAACAAGAGATTACTATCTGGCAGTAAAGACTTGAAGATAGGCGTTGTTTGGAGCTCTATACCACCTTTACCAAAAGGGATTTTGTTGCATCTAAAATTGTTATTTTGATCAATAAATCTTGATTACTTTGATATGGTGTGCAGTACAATTTGTGCAATGGATGTGCATGAAAGTTCTAGAGCAGGACTGCCCAACCATGTTCCTGGAGAGCTACGGTCCTGTAGGTTTTTGCTCCAACCCTAATCTAGCACACCTGATTCTAATAATTAGCATGTTGATTAGATGAATCAGGTTAGTAACACCTGGGGTTGGAGCGAAAACCTACAGGAGGGTAGCTCTCCAGGAACAGGGTTGGGCAACCCTGTTCTAGAGTGAGTATTTATAACTAATAAAACATGAAAACAACGAATTATCAAATGTCTTAAGACGGATGTGCCAAGACGTTGGTATTTCCATGGCTAAAAAAAAGGTAGGGGCGTGGATCAGAAAACCAGACAGTATCTGGTGTGACAACCATTTGCCTCATGCAGTGCGACACATCTCCTTCGCATAGAGTTGATCAGGCTGTTGAATGTGGCCTGTGGAATGTTGTCCCACTCCTCTTCAATGGCTGTACGAAGTTGCTGGATATTGTCGGGAACTGGAACACGCTGTCGTACACGTCGATCCAGAGCATCCCAAACATGCTCAACGGGTGACATGTCTGGTGAGTACGCAGGCCATGGAAGAACTGGGACATTTTCAGCTCCCAGGAATTGTGTACAGATCCTTGTGATCATGTTAAAACATAAGGTTATGGCAGCTGATGAATGGCACAACAATGGGCCTCAGGATCTTGTCACGATATCTCTGTGCATTCAAATTGCCATCGATAAAATGCAATTGTGTTCGTTGTCCGTAGCTTATGCCTGCCCATACCATAACCCCACCGCCACCATGGGGCACTCTGTTCACAACGTTGACATCAGCAAACCGCTCACCCACACGACGCCGTACACGTGGTCTGCGGTTGAAACCGGGATTCATCCGTGAAGAGCACACTTCTCCAGCATGCCAGTGGTCATTGAAGGTGAGCAGTTGCCCACTGAAGTCGGTTACGACGCCCCCGAACTACAGTCAGGTCAAGACCCTGGTGAGGACGACGTGCACGCAGATGAGCTTCCCTGAGACGGTTCCTGACAGTTTGTGCAGAAATTCTTCAGTTGTGCAAACCCACAGTTTCATCAGCTGTCCGGGTGTCTGGTCTCAGACGATCTCGCAGGTTATGAAGCCGGATGTGGAGGTCCTGGGCTGGCGTGGTTACACGTGGTCTGCGGTTGTGAGGCCAGTTGAACGTACTGCCAAATTCTCTAAAACGACGTTGGGGGCGGCTTATGGTAGAGAAATGAACATTCCATTTTCTGGCAACACCTCTTATGGACATTCCTGCAGTCAGCATGCCAATTGCACGCTCCCTCAAAACTTGAGACATCTGTGGTATTGTGTTGTGTGACAAACTGCACATTTTAGAGTGGTCTTTTATTGTCCCCAGCACAAGGTGCACCTGTAAAATGATCATGTTGTTTAATCATCTTCTTGATATGCCACAGCTGTCAGGTGGATGGATTATCTTGGCAAAGGAGAAATGCTCACTAAAAGGAATGTAAACAAATTTGTGCACAACATTTTTGAGAAGAAAGCTTTTTGTGCATATGGAAAATTGCTGGTATCTTTTATTTCAGCTCAGGAAACATAGAACCAACACTTTACATGTTGCGTTTATATTTTTGTTCAGTGTATATACTCATTGTCCACCAGGGAGGGAGTCTTGTGCTGCTTTTAGACAAACATGAAACCCCCCCTAGAATCTTACAGAAATCGAATGGGTTTCTATAGGAACCATATTATGTAAACAGTGGAGATGGAACACAAACATCTACAGCTATGGGTGGCCCAGAATCCTGAATATGTGTATCTATGCCTGTGCACGTTGTGCACGACCACCTTCAAATAATCAGGCCTGGGCAATGGGCATATAAAGAGGATACTTTTGAAAGTAGTTGGGATACTTCAGGATTTTGGCAATGAGGCCCTTTATTTACTTCCCCGGAGTCAGATTAACTTGTGGATACCATTTTTATGTCTATGTGTATTTTGAAGGAAGTTAGCGCTTGTACAATTGCAAACTAGCTTTAGCACAATGACTGGAAGTCTATGGTATCTGCTTGGAAGTCTATGGTATCTGCTAGCATACCATTGACTTCCAGTCATTGCGCTAACGTTAGTTAACGTTGGCTCACGAATGGTATCCATTAGTTCATCTGACTCTGGTGAAGTAGATCAAGGGCCTCATTGCCAAAATCCCGAAATATCCCTTTGAGATAGTTGGGTTTGTGCTGACATGTTAACTCCTAAGTAGCAAGTGGTAGAACAAGTCTATCTGTGTTTCCCTCAGAATGTTGTAATAACCTGATTTATTATTGGTGAAAAGCAATTGCTTGGTGTGCATTACACAAACTAAAACTATCATCCCTGCTCCTAACCCTGTCCCCCACCTCAGATCCTGCAGCAGGTGTGGCCGTTTGTGGGTCAGTATCTGGAAAAGCTACTAGTGGAGACCATCGCTCCCTCCATCCGTGCCTCCAGCACTCACCTCCAGACCCTCACCTTCACCAAGGTGGACTTTGGGGACAAGGTAACTTCTAAGATATAATTTTGCCATAAACACACTGCTGCAGGTCTCATCATACGGATACACAGTGACACTGTTTAAACACTGCACAATATTTTATTTCACTCTCACTGAAGTGAACATGGGACTTCAGACATATTGGTCTATGGCCTTTTATAATTGTATAATTATAATTATATAATTTTACAAACAAGTGTTATTTTTGGTGTATATTATGTTCTGTATGTAACTATACTGTGTGTGTGCTGTAGGCCATGAAGGTGGTGGGTGTGAAAGCACACACAGAGAATGAGAGTGGACAAGTCATGCTGGACGTGTACATCAGGTGACATTCAATTCTTCCATGTTTAACTTTCCTCCAGGCCTCAAAGGCACCATTCACTCTCAAAATGAGACACACTGGGTATTGAAGTTCATATCCGTTATACAAGGACCCATTATTGCAATGTGTTACAGTATCCTTCTCTTTTACCATGCAGCTATGTTGGAAATGTTGAGATTAATGTGGAGGTGAAGAGGTATTTCTGCAAAGCAGGAGTGAAGGGAATACAGGTATGTTTTATCTTCTCTCTAGTCTATGATAAGGCTGTGGGATATTATGGAAAATAGGGAGAGAAAGAATGTATTGACAAAATAAAGAGAGAAAGGGAGTGGCATGAAGAGATGTTGTTCCCACTTTAAAGTAAGGTACCCATAAGACTGGAATTAACAGGGTTTTAGTCATTTAGAAATGCCATCTCTTTATTTTTCATATATAAACAAATAATTCACAATCTATAAAGTACTTATAAACCCTTAATATACCCTTAATAGACCCTTAATATACCCTTAATATACCCTTAATAGACCCTTAATAGACCCTTTGTAAACCTTTTATCAACCTTTTATCATTGTTGCCATTCATTTTATATTAATGTATCCATATTCCCGCCTCTTTCAGCTGCATGGGATGATGAGGGTGATTCTAGAGCCTCTGATTGGAGATGTCCCCATCGTGGGCGCGGTCACCATGTTCTTCATCCGCAGGCCGGTGGGTAGCTGGGACCATCCCTCTCTTTCCTCCACACCTCCCATAAGTCTGTCGATCTCTCCCTTCCTATCGCCTTTCCCCCCAACACTACTATCGTCCAATCCCGGTTACCAATCCCGGTTACAATCCATGCCTCCATTTGTTTACGTACTTCTCTCTCTCTTTCTCTTTGTATTGAATGTCCTGAACCCCAACATTTGCTCCTCTGTTTTTCCCTCATCTCCTCACCCCTGTCCTGCAGAAACTGGACATCAACTGGACTGGATTGACCAATTTACTGGACATCCCTGGCCTGAAGTGAGTGAGGTTGACTCTGTCTGTTGTTAGTGTTCTGTAATTGGAGTTACTATGTCATGTGATGATAATTCACTTCATATAACACTGTAACACAAAATTATACTTCACTACACCAGATGATACCATCAACGCTGTGCTACAGTGAGGGAAAAAAGTATTTGATCCCCTGCTGATTTTGTACGATTGCCCACTGACAAAGACATGATCAGTCTATAATTTTAATGGTAGGTTTATTTGAACAGTGAGAGACAGAATAATAACAACAAAATCCAGAAAAACGCATTGTCAAAAATGTTATAAATTGATTTGCATTTAAATGAGGGAAATAAGTATTTGACCCCCTCTCAATCAGAAAGATTTCTGGCACCGAGGTGTCTTTTATACAGGTAACGAGCTGAGATTAGGAGCACACTCTTAAAGGGAGTGCTCCTAATCTCAGCTTGTTACCTGTATAAAAGACACCTGGGGTCCACAGAAGCAATCAATCAATCAGATTCCAAACTCTCCACCATGGCCAAGACCAAAGAGCTCTCCAAGGATGTCAGGGACAAGATGTTATAAATGTTATAGATTGATTTGCATTTTAATTAGGGAAATAAGTATTTGACCCCTCTGCAAAACATGACTTAGTACTTGGTTGCAAAACCCTTGTTGGCAATCACAGAGGTCAGACGTTTCTTGTAGTTGGCCACCAGGTTTGCACACATCTCAGGAGGGATTTTGTCCCACTCCTCTTTGCAGATCTTCTCCAAGTCATTAAGGTTTCGAGGCTGACGTTTGGCAGCTCCCTCCACAGATTTTCTATGGGATTAAGGTCTGGAGACTGGCTAGGCCACTCCAGGACCTTAATGTGCTTCTTCTTGAGCCACTCCTTTGTTGCCTTGGCTGTGTGTTTTGGGTTATTGTCATGCTGGAATACCCATCCACGACCCATTTTCAATGCCCTGGCTGAGGGAAGGAGGTTCTCACCCAAGATTTGACGGTACATGGCCCTGTCCATCGTCCCTTTGATGCGGTGAAGTTGTCCTGTCCCCTTAGCAGAAAAACACCCCCAAAGCATAATGTTTCCACCTCCATGTTTGACGGTGGGGATGGTGTTCTTGGGGTCATAGGCAGCATTCCTCCTCCTCCAAACATGGCGAGTTGAGTTGATGCCAAAGAGCTCAATTTTGGTCTCATCTGACCAACACTTTCACCCAGTTCTCTGAATCATTCAGATGTTCATTGGAAAACTTCAGATGGGCCTGTATGTGTGCTTTCTTGAGCAGGGGGACCTTGCGGGCGCTGCAGGATTTCAGTCCTTCATGGCGTAGTGTGTTACCAATTGTTTTCTTGGTGACTATGGTCCCAGCTGCCTTGAGATCATTGACAAGATCCTCCCGTGTAGTTCTGGGCTGATTCCTCACCGTTCTCATGATCATTGCAACTCCACGAGGTGAGATCTTGCATGGAGCCCCAGGCCGAGGGAGATTGACAGGCCTTTTGTGTTTCTTCCATTTGCGAATAATCGCACCAACTGTTGTCACCTTCTCACCAAGCTGCTTGGCGATGGTCTTGTAGCCCATTCCAGCCTTGTGTAGGTCTACAATCTTGTCCCTGACATCCTTGGAGAGCTCTTTGGTCTTGGCCATGGTGGAGAGTTTGGAATCTGATTGATTGATTGCTTCTGTGGACAGGTGTCTTTTATACAGGTAACAAACTGAGATTAGGAGCACTCCCTTTAAGAGTGTGCTCCTAATCTCAGCTCGTTACCTGTATAAAAGACACCTGGGAGCCAGAAATCTTTCTGATTGAGAGGGGGTCAAATACTTATTTCCCTCATTAAAATGCAAATCAATTTATAACATTTTTGACATGCGTTTTTCTGGATTCTGTCTCTCACTGTTCAAATAAACCTACCATTAAAATTATAGACTGATCATTTCTTTGTCAGTGGGCAAACGTACAAAATCAGCATGGGATCAAATACTTTTTTCCCTCACTGTATGATGTGATATGCCACCTGACCAGGCTGTATAATGCTATACTACTGTATGTCTGTGTACTTCCGTATCTACTGTATATATGAAGTCGAGTGCTCCCTCTCCGCTGTGTTTCTCAGCATCATGTCTGACACTATGATAATGGACGCCATCGCCTCATTCCTGGTTTTGCCCAACCGTCTGACCGTTCCCCTGGTAGCTGACCTGCACGTTGCCCAGCTACGCTCTCCTCTGCCCAGGGTGAGACCACACACTCCACAAACACTCTCCACAAACACTCTCCACAAACTTTTTTCTATGTACTCAGAGATCCGTTATTAGCATGTTTTAACCACTCTCATAAAAATGATAGATTATCAGATACTCAGCAAGAAGGTCTGATTTCACTATTATTGAAACAGGACCCAAGTGGAAAATATACAGTGGGGAAAAAAAGTATTTAGTCAGCCACCAATTGTGCAAGTTCTCCCACTTAAAAAGATGAGAGAGGCCTGTAATTTTCATCATAGGTACACGTCAACTATGACAGACAAATTGAGAAAAAAAATCCAGAAAATCACATTGTAGGATTTTTTATGAATTTATTTGCAAATTATGGTGGAAAATAAGTATTTGGTCACCTACAAACAAGCAAGATTTCTGGCTCTCACAGACCTGTAACTTCTTCTTTAAGAGGCTCCTCTGTCCTCCACTCGTTACCTGTATTAATGGCACCTGTTTGAACTTGTTATCAGTATAAAAGACACCTGTCCACAACCTCAAACAGTCACACTCCAAACTCCACTATGGCCAAGACCAAAGAGCTGTCAATGGACACCAGAAACAAAATTGTAGACCTGCACCAGGCTGGGAAGACTGAATCTGCAATAGGTAAGCAGCTTGGTTTGAAGAAATCAACTGTGGGAGCAATTATTAGGAAATGGAAGACATACAAGACCACTGATAATCTCCCTCGATCTGGGGCTCCACGCAAGATCTCACCCCGTGGGGTCAAAATGATCACAAGAACGGTGAGCAAAAATCCCAGAACCACACGGGGGGACCTAGTGAATGACCTGCAGAGAGCTGGGACCAAAGTAACAAAGCCTACCATCAGTAACACACTACGCCGCCAGGGACTCAAATCCTGCAGTGCAAGACGTGTCCCCCTGCTTAAGCCAGTACATGTCCAGGCCCGTCTGAAGTTTGCTAGAGTGCATTTGGATGATCCAGAAGAGGATTAGGAGAATGTCATATGGTCAGATGAAACCAAAATATAACTTTTTGGTAAAAACTCAACTCGTCGTGTTTGGAGGACAAAGAATGCTGAGTTGCATCCAAAGAACACCATACCTACTGTGAAGCATGGGGGTGGAAACATCATGCTTTGGGGCTGTTTTTCTGCAAAGGGACCAGGACGACTGATCCGTGTAAAGGAAAGAATGAATGGGGCCATGTATCGTGAGATTTTGAGTGAAAACCTCCTTCCATCAGCAAGGGCATTGAAGATGAAACGTGGCTGGGTCTTTCAGCATGACAATGATCCCAAACACACCGCCCGGGCAACAGAGTGGCTTCGTAAGAAGCATTTCAAGGTCCTGAAGTGGCCTATCCAGTCTCCAGATCTCAACACCATAGAAAATCTTTGGAGGGAGTTGAAAGTCCGTGTTGCCCAGCGACAGCCCCAAAACATCACTGCTCTAGAGGAGATCTGCATGGAGGAATGGGCCAAAATACCAGCAACAGTGTGTGAAAACCTTGTGAAGACTTACAGAAAACGTTTGACCTGTGTCATTGCCAACAAAGGGTATTTAACAAAGTATTGAGAAACTTTTGTTATTGACCAAATACTTATTTTCCACCATAATTTGCAAATAAATTCATAAAAAATCCTACAATGTGATTTTCTGGATTTCTTTTCCTCATTTTGTCTGTCATAGTTGACGTGTACCTATGATGAAAATTACAGGCCTCTCATCTTTTTAAGTGGGAGAACTTGCACAATTGGTGGCTGACTAAATACTTTTTTTCCCCACTGTAAATATCCAGTCCTCCTAAAAAACTGGAAACCCCTTACACTTCAGTGTTGTGATACAAAAATTCTAGCAAAATGCATAGCGCATAGAATAAAAAAGTTATAACCGGGCCTGGTTATTCATAGCTGATTTTTAAAAGGCTTATAGTAAATAGTAAATAATGGCTACTTCTCAGAAAGTATTAAACTGTCAAGAGAAAGTAAAAGAAGGTTGTCCACTATCAGCATATCTATTTATTATGGCCATCAAAATGTTAGCTACTAAAATCAGATCCAACAATAATATCAAGGGGCTAGAAATCCAAGGCTTAAAAACAAAGGTATCATTGTATGCCGACGTCTCATGTTTTCTTTTAAATCCTCAATCTGGATCCCTGCACAGCCTCATAGAAGATCTAGATAATTTCTCTAACCTCTCTGGATTACAACCGAACTATGATAAGTGTACCATATTACCTGTTAAACGGGCCTATTTATACACTGAACAAAAATATAAGTGCAACATGTAAAGTGTTGGTCCCATGTTTCATGAGCTGAAATAAAAGATCCCTGAAATGTTTCATAAGCACAAAAAACATATTCTTATTCTTTGCACAAATTTGTTTACATCCCTGTTAGTGAGCATTTCTCCTTTGCCAAGATAATCCATCCACCTGACAGATTATGCCACAGATGTCTCAAGTTTTGAGGGAGCGTGCAATTGACATGATGACTGCAGGAATGTCCACTAGAACTGTTGCCAGAGAATTGAATGTTAATTTCTTTATCATAAGCCGCCTCCAATGTTCTTTTAGAGAATTTGGCAGTACGTCCAATCGACCTCACAACTGCAGACCACGTGTATGGCGTCATGTGGGCGAGCGGTTTGCTGATGTCAACATTGTGAACAAAGTGCCCATGATGGCGGTGGGGTTATGGTATGGGCAGGCATAAGCTACGGACAACGAACACAATTGCATTTTATCTATGGCAATTTGATTGCACAGAAATACCGTGACAAGATCCTGAGGCCCATTATGAGGCCCATTTTCTTTAAGGCATCTGTGACCAACAGATGCATATCTGTATTCCTAGTCATGTGAAATCCATCGATTGGGGCCTAATGAATTTATTTCAATTGTCTGATTTCCTCATATGAACTGTAATATATTAAAGCATTGAACCTCTCCCTAAAGGCTTCAGTCATACATAAATTATATTTAAATCCGAACTGGTTCTCTACGAGATTAGTAAGAATGGCTCACCCCTTTTTCCTTTTATTCAGATTACAACCTCTGACTTTCGGTTATTTGAAAATGAAATAATCTCCAAAATATTGTTATTTGTAAAACAAGCCATAGAAAGCTGGTTGCAATCTCAGTTTCATCCACCAGAAAAGACAGAACAAATATTACAACAAATATGATGTTAAACTCAAATATACCCTATTGGTAAAAAAACATTATTTGTGACTTGTTTCAGGAAACTAGGCATATGTTGCGCATCACTACATCACAGAAGAGCCATTTGAACGTGAACATTGTTTATTTATAAAAATTCGTTTTTTGGCAGAAATGCCTTCTGGAACATGTGAACTTTCATGTGCCTTAATAACAAATTTGTATGCCATCTGTAAATACGAATAAAAGTGTTAAATTATGAGCCTAGTTGGTTTAGCCACGGAAAAAGACAGCAACCTTCCTGCTAGCCATGATTGGCTGAGATAGTGAGTGGACTGGACATGCCCAGAGATGAGTACGGATTGGTCTGCCATGTAGCGCGCTTCTGTCTATAACATGAGCTGGTCAGTATGTGTAGGTAATCCTTTCTAACGCTGCTTTTTTTAAAGATATCACATAGTAAAACTGCATAAGTGTTGAGTTTTGAAATCAGTGGAATTAGAGTATGATAAGGAGATGGAGAAAATTCAGGCATTTGATTGCAAATATGCAGACGGAGTCGAAAAGAGAACACACAGAAGGCTGTTACATCTTCAAACTAAGGGCATCCATGACAGAGAGGGAGATGTGTCCATCCATGTATACGGGCAAGATAGTCTAGCTAGCTACATTTTCAGATATTACACGTTTCTAATTTTGTCAGAAAGTTGTTTTCATTTCAAGTTAAAGTGTACTGTTAGCTAACTAGCTAACATTAGCTGTCTGGCTCGCTAGCTAACGTTACATGTATGATCTGTGTAGTAATATTATTCGTATCTCAGAGCCATTTGCATGGCTAGTTATATTCTAATGTTAGCTAGCTAACATTGAACCTGGTTGGTTAGCTACCTGCAGATTCATGCAGGGTAGTAACTTCATGAGTTGGGATTATGGTTCATTGTTTAGCTAGCTACATTACCAGTCAAAGGTTTGGACATACCTACTCATTCAAGGGTTTTTCTTTATAAAAAAAAAAAAATTATATTGTAGAATAATAGTAAAGACATCAAAACTATGAAATAACACATATGGAATCATGTAGTAACCAAAAAAGTGTTAAACAAATCAAAAAATATTTTATATTTGAGATTCTTCAAATAGCCACCTTTGCCTTGATGACAGCTTTGCATACTCTTGGCATTCTCTCAACCAGCTTTATGAGGTAGGCACCTGGAATGTATTTCAATTAATAGGTGTGCCTTCTTAAAAGTTAATTTGTGGAATTTATTTCCTTCTTAATGTGTTTGAGCCAATCAGTTGGGTTGTGACAAGGTAGGGGAGATATACAGAAGATAGCCCTATTTGGTAAAAGACCAAGTCCATATTATGGCAAGAACAGCAATAGGCAAAGAGAAATGACAGTCCATCATTACTTTAAGACATGAAGGTCAGTCAATACGGAAAATGACAAGAACTTTGAAAGTTTCTTCAAGTGCAGTCGCAAAAACCATCAAGCCCTATGATGAAACTGGCTCTCATGAGGAACGCCACAGGAATGGAAGACCCAGAGTTACCTCTGCTGCAGAGGATAAGTTCATTAGAGTTACCAGCCTCAGAAATTGCAGCCCAAATAAATGCTTCACAGAGTTCGTCACAGAAACATCTCAACATCAACTGTTCAGAGGGGACTGTGTGAATCAGGCCTTCATGGTCGAATTGCTGCAAAGAAACCACTACTAAAGGACACCAATAAGAAGAAGAGACCTGCTTGGTCCAAGAAACATGAGCAATGGACATTACACCGGTGGAAATTTGTTCTTTGGTCTGGAGTCCACATTTATTTTACCAAGAAGGAGATTGATGGAGTGCTGCATCAGATGACCTGGCCTCCACAATCCCCCGACCTCAACCCAATTGAGATGGTTTGGGATGAGTCGGACGGCAGAGTGAAGGAAAAGCAGCCAACAAGTGCTCAGCATACAGTTGAAGTCGGAAGTTTACATACACTTAGGTTGGAGTCATTAAAACTAGTTTTTCAACCAATGCACACATTTCTTGTTAACAAACTATAGTTTTGGCAAGTCGGTTAGGACATCTACTTTGTGCATGACACAAGTAATTTTTCTAACAATTGTTTACAGACAGATTATTTCACTTATAATTCACTGTATAGATGGCGCCGGAGAAGATGGCTGCCGTTTTACAGCCCTCTAACCAATTGTACTATTATGTGTGTTTTTTAACGTTATTTGTAATTTATTCTGTACATGTTTCTGCCATCGTCTCTTATAACCAAAAATAGCTTCTGGATATCAGGACAGCGATTACTCCCCTCGTATTGGACTAAGATTTTTTCTTCAACGAGTCGGACGCGAAGGATATCCTACAGACACCCGACAAGGCCCAAATCCCCGTCATTCGCAGGAGAAAGAGACGGAAATATCGTGGACGTAGGTCGGGGTGCCTTGTAAGGATCCAACGGCGAGAGAGTAAACTGCCTCTTCCATCAATCCTATTAGCCAATGGTCAATCATTTGAAAATAAGTTAGATGACCTAATATTACGGTTATCCTACCAACGGGACATTAAAAACTGTCATATCTTATGTTTCACCGAGTCGTGGCTGAACGACGACATGGACAACATACAGCTGACAGGATATACGCTACATCGGCAGGATAGAACAGCTGTCTCCGGTAAGACAAGGGGTGGCGGTCTGTGTATATTTGTAAACAACAGCTGGTTCACAAAATCAAATACTAAGGAAGTCTCGAGGTTTTGCTCGCCTGAGGTAGAGTATCTTATGATAAGCTGTAGACCACACTATTTACCAAGAGAGTTTTCATCTATATTTTTCATAGCTGTCTATTTACCACCACAAACCAATGCTGGCATTAAGATTGCACTCAATGAGCTGTATAAGGCCATAACTAAACAGGAAAACGCTCATCCAGAGGCAGCGCTCCTAGTGGCTGGGGACTTTAATGCAGGGAAACTTAAATCCGTTCTACCTAATTTCTACCAGTATGTTAAATATGCAACCAGAGGGAAAAAAAACTCTAGACCACCTTTACTCCACACACAGAGACGCATACAAAGCTCTCCCTCGCCCTCCATTTGGCCAATCTGACCATAACTCTATCCTCCTGATTCCTGCTCCTGCTTATAAGAAAAAACTAAAGCAGGAAGCACCAGTGACTTGGTTAATAAAAAAGTGGTCAGATGACGCAGATGCTAAGCTACAGGACTGTTTTGCTAGCACAGACTGGAACATGTTCCGGGATTCTTCAGATAGCATTGAGGAGTACACCACATCAGTCACTGGCTTCATCAATAAGTGCATCGATGACGTCGTCCCCACAGTGACCGTACGTACATACCCCAACCAGAAGCCATGGATTACAGGCAACATCTGCACTGAGCTAAAGGGTAGAGCTGCCGCTTTCAAGGAGCTGGACTCTAACCCGGACGCTTATAAGAAATCCCGCTATGCCCTCCGACGAACCATCAAACAGGCAAAGAGTCAATACAGGACTAAGATTGAATCGTACTACACCGGCTCTGACGCTCGTCGGATGTGGCAGGGCTTGAAAACTATTACAGACTACAAAGGGAAGCACAGCCGCGAGCTGCCCAGTGACACAAGCCTACCAGACGAGCTAAACCACTTCTATGCTCGCTTCGAGGCAAGCAACACTGAAGCATGCATGAGCGCACCAGCTGTTCCGGATGACTATGTGATCACGCTCTCTCGATGTGAGTAAGACTTTGAAGCAGGTCAACATTCACAAGGCCGCAGGGCCAGACAGATTACCAGGACGTGTACTCCGAGCATGTGCTGACCAACTGGCAAGTCTCTTCACTGACATTTTCAACATGTCCCTGACTGAGTCTGTAATACCAACATGTTTCAAGCAGACCACCACAGTCCCCGTGCCCAAGGACACTAAGATAACCTGCCTAAATGACTACCGACCCGTAGCACAATCTCTTGCACTCCACACTGCCCTTTCCCACCTGGACAAGAGGAACACCTACGTGAGAATGCTATTCATTGACTATAGCTCAGCGTTCAACACCATAGTGCCCTCAAAGCTCATCACTAAGCTAAGGATCCTGGGACTAAACACCTCCCTCTGCAACTGGATCCTGGACTTCCTGATGGGCCGCCCCCAGGTGGCAAGAGTAGGTAACAACACATCTGCCACGCTGATCCTCAACACGGGGGCCCCTCAGGGGTGTGTGCTCAGTCCCCTCCTGTACTCCCTGTTCACCCATGACTGCATGGCCAGGCACGACTCCAACACCATCATGAAGTTTTCCGACGACACAACAGTGGTAGGCCTGATCACGGACAACGATGAGACAGCCTATAGGGAGGAGGTCAGAGACCTGGCCGTGTGGTGCCAGGATAACAACCTCTCCCTCAACGTGACCAAGACAAAGGAGATGATTGTGGACTACAGGAAAAAAAGAGGACTGAGCACGCCCCCATTCTCATCGACGGGGCTGTAGTGGAACAGGTTGAGAGCTTCAAGTTCCTTGGTGTCCACATCACCAACGAACTATTATGGTCCAAACACACCAAGACAGTCGTGAAGAGGGCACGACAAAGCTTATTCCCCCTCAGGAGACTGAAAAGATTTGGCATGGGTCCTCAGACCCTCAAAATGTTCTACAGCTGCACCATCGAGAGCATCCTGACTGGTTGCATCACCGCCTGGTATGGCAACTGCTCGGCCTCCGAACGCAAGGCACTACAGAGGGCAATGCGTACAGCCCAGTACATCACTGGGGCCAAGCTTCCTGCTATCCAGGACCTCTATACCAGGCGGTGTCAGAGGAAGGCCCTCAAAATTGTCAAAGACTCCAGCCACCCTAGTCATAGACTGTTCTCTCTGCTACCGCACAGCAAGCGGTACCGGAGCGCCAAGTCTAGGTCCAAAAGGATTCTCAACAGCTTCTACCCCCAAGCCATAAGACTCCTGACCAGCTAATCATGGCTACCCGGACAACTTGCACTGCTCCCCCACCCCCACCCCATCTTTTTACGCTGCTGCTACTCTGATCTTTTTACACTGCTGCTACTCTGTTAATTATTTATGCATAGTCACTTTAACTCTACCCACATGTACATATTACCTCAACTACCTCAACTAGCCGG
This sequence comes from Coregonus clupeaformis, assembly GCF_020615455.1. NCBI lineage: Eukaryota > Metazoa > Chordata > Actinopteri > Salmoniformes > Salmonidae > Coregonus > Coregonus clupeaformis. The sequence goes on from NW_025534442.1 coordinate 162,826, forward strand.
TGCCCCCACACATTGACTCTGCACCGGTACCCCCCTGTATATAGCCTCCCTACTGTTATTTTATTTTACTTCAGCTCTTTTTTTCTCAACACTTTTTTGTTGTTGTTGTTTTATTTTACTTTTTTATAAAACAATTAATGCATTGTTGGTTAAGGGCTGTAAGTAAGCATTTCACGGTAATGTCTCCACCTGTTGTATTCGGCGCATGTGGCAAATAACATTTGATTTGATCACAATTCCAGTGGGTCAGAAGTTTACATACACTAAGTTGACTGTGCCTTTAAACAGCTTGGAAAATTGCAGAAAATGATGTAATGGCTTTAGAAGCTTCTGATTAAGCTAATTGACATCAGTTGAGTCAGTTTGAGGTGTACCAGTGGATGTATTTCAAGGCCTACCTTCAAACTCAGTGCCTCTTTGCTTGACATCATGGGAAAACCAAAAGAAATTAGCCAAGACCTCATAAAAAAAAGGTAGACCTCCACAAGTCTGGTTCATCGTTGGGAGCAATTTCCAAACGCCTGAATGTACCATGTTCATCTGTACAAACAATAGTACGCAAGTATAAACACCATGGGACCACGCAGCCGTCATACCGCTCAGGAAGAAGACACGTTCTGTCTCCTAGAGATGAATGTACTTTGGTGCAAAAAGTGCAAATCAATCCCAGAACAACAGCAAAGGACCTTGTGAAGATGCTGGAGGAAACAGATACAAAAGTATCTATATCCACAGTAAAACGAGTCCTATATCGACATAACCTGAAAGGCTGCTCAGCAAGGAAGAAGCCACTGCTCCAAAACCGCCATAAAAAAGCAAGACTACGGTTTGCAACTGCACATGGGGACAATATCGTACTTTTTGGAGAAATGTCCTCTGGTCTGATGAAACAAAAATAGAACTGTTTGGCCATAATGACCATCGTTATGTTTGGAGGAAAAAGGGTGGAGCTTGCAAGCCGAAGAACACCATCCCAACCGTGAAGCACGGGGGTGGCAGCATCATGCTGTTGGGGTGCTTTGCTGCAGGAGGGACTGGTGCACTTCACAAAATAGATGGCATCATGAGGAAGGAAAATTATGTGGATATATTGAAACAACATCTCAAGACATCAGTCAGGAAGTTAAAGCTTGGTCGCAAATGGGTCTTCCAAATGGACAATGACCCCAAGCATACTTCCAAAGTTGTGGCAAAATGGCTTAAGGACAACAAATTCAAGGTATTGGAGTGGCCATCACAAAGCCCTGACCTCAATCCTATAGAAAATAAAACTGAAAAATCGTGTGCGAGCAAGGAGGCCTACAAACCTGACTCAGTTACACCAGCTCTGTCAGGAGTAATGGGCCAAAATTCACCCAACTTATTGTGGAAGGCTACCTGAAACGTTTGACCCAAGTTAAACAATTTAAAGGCAATGCTACCAAATACTAATTGAGTGTATGTAAACTTCTGACCCACTGGGAACGTGATGAAAGAAATAAAAGCTGAAATAAATAATTCTCTCTACTATTATTCTGACATTTCACATTCTTAAAATAAAGTGGTGATGCTAACTGACCTAAGACAGTGAATTTTTACTAGGATTAAATGTCAGGAATTGTGAAAAACTGAGTTTAAATGTATTTGGCTAAGGTGTATGTAAACTTCCGACTTCAACTGTACAGTGGGGAAAAAAAGTATTTAGTCAGCCACCAATTGTGCAAGTTCTCCCACTTAAAAAGATGAGAGAGGCCTGTAATCTTCATCATAGGTACAGAAAAAGAAAATCCAGAAAATCACATTGTAGGATTTGTAATGAATTTATTTGCAAATGATGGTGGAAAATAAGTATTTGGTCACCTACAAACAAGCAAGATTTCAGGCTCTCACAGACCTGTAACTTCTTCTTTAAGAGGCTCCTCTGTCCTCCACTCGTTACCTGTATTAATGGCACCTGTTTGAACTTGTTATCAGTATAAAATACACCTGTCCACAACCTCAAACAGTCACACTCCAAACTCCACTATGGCCAAGACCAAAGAGCTGTCAAAGGACACCAGAAACAAAATTGTAGACCTGCACCAGGCTGGGAAGACTGAATCTGCAATAGGTAAGCAGCTTGGTTTGAAGAAATCAACTGTGGGAGCAATTATTAGGAAATGGAAGACATACAAGACCACTGATAATCTCCCCTCGATCTGGGGCTCCACGCAAGATCTCACCCCGTGGGGTCAAAATGATCACAAGAACGGTGAGCAAAAATCCCAGAACCACACGGGGGGACCTAGTGAATGACCTGCAGAGAGCTGGGACCAAAGTAACAAAGCCTACCATCAGTAACACACTACGCCGCCAGGGACTCAAATCCTGCAGTGCCAGACGTGTCCCCCTGCTTAAGCCAGTACATGTCCAGGCCTGTCTTAAGATTGCTAGAGTGCATTTGGATGATCCAGAAGAGGATTGGGAGAATGTCATATGGTCAGATGAAACCAAAATATAACTTTTTGGTAAAAACTCAACTCGTCGTGTTTGGAGGACAAAGAATGCTGACTTGCATCCAAAGAACACCATACCTACTGTGAAGCATGGGGGTGGAAACATAATGCTTTGGGGCTGTTTTTCTACAAAGGGACCAGGACGACTGATCCGTGTAAAGGAAAGAATGAATGGGGCCATGTATCGTGAGATTTTGAGTGAAAACCTCCTTCCATCAGCAAGGGCATTGAAGATGAAACGTGGCTGGGTCTTTCAGCATGACAATGATCCCAAACACACCGCCCGGGCAACGAAGGAGTGGCTTCATAAGAAGCATTTCAAGGTCCTGGAGTGGCCTAGCCAGTCTCTAGATCTCAACCCCATAGAAAATCTTTGGAGGGAGTTGAAAGTCTGTGTTGCCCAGCAACAGTCCCAACACGTCACTGCTCTAGAGGAGATCTGCATGGAGGAATGGGCCAAAATACCAGCAACAGTGTGTGAAAACCTTGTGAAGACTTACAGAAAACGTTTGACCTGTGTCATTGCCAACAAAGGGTATATAACAAAGTATTGAGAAACTTTTGTTATTGACCAAATACTTATTTTCCACCATCATTTGCAAATAAATTCATTAAAAATCCTATAATGTGATTTTCTGGAATGTGATTTTCTGGAACAGGGGTTGTAAGGCTCTGGTTATAATCATAAATGATTCAAGGTCCACAACCAGCAAGAATGAGCTGTATTTTTAATCATGGAGAGCTCTGGCGCCAAAAAACATACATACAGCTTTATACCCCCTGACACACAAAGGCACTTTGCTCCGCCCACCTTTAGGAGGCTGTTTTTAACCCGTTTTCTCAGTCCCCTTCACCCTGGAATGTTTAGTCCCGCCCCCCTCTGTTAGTGGGTTGCCATTAAATTATAACTCTAACACCGTTCACACATTTATACTGTATTTGGGGTGAAATCCTTTAGTCATTATTCTTAAAATACAAATGAATCTATCAGAGAGCCAGAAATCTTGCTTGTTTGTAGGTGACCAAATACTTATTTTCCACCATAATTTACAAATAAATTCATTAAAGATCCTACAATGTGATTTTCTGGAGAAAAAAAATCTCAATTTGTCTGTCATAGTTGACGTGTACCTATGATGAAAATTACAGGCCTCTCTCATCTTTTTAAGTGGGAGATCTTGCACAATTAGTGGCTGACTAAATACTTTTTTCCCCACTGTATGTGTGAACTCCTTCAAGACTGTTGGAAAAGCATTCCAGGTGAAGCTGGTTGAGAGCATGCCAAGAGTGTGTAAAGCTGTCATCAAGGCAAAGGGTGGCTATTTGAAGAATCTCAAATATAAAATATATTTTGATTTGTTTAACACTTTTGTGGTTACTACATGATTCCATATGTGTTATTTCATAGTTTTGATGTCTTCACTATTATTCTACAATGTAAAAAATAGTAAAATAAAGAAAAACCCTTGAATGAGTAGGTCTGTCCAAACTTTTGACTGGTACTGTACATGTCTAAATAAAATACTCCACTATGCAAGTAACCATTTCAATAGAATGATCAAGATGTCACTGCGACAACTGTCGACAGACGTAACTGGTAAATTTGCTCTGGCTATCTACTCCGATTTCAGAGCACTCTCGTCTGAGTGTGCCAGATCGTAGAATAACTGACACATTTACGAACGCGCAACACCCGTTGAATATGGCCGGTGTCAGTAAACGTTGGCAAAAAGCATAATTAAATTGTTGCCAGCAGCACAGTTGCAGTCATCAACGCTCTGAATAACATAAAAGCAGCCTAACCAGCTCTGTTAGGGCGAGTAAAATGGTCAGAGTGAGTTGTTCTCTCATTTGTGTCTGGAAGTAGCTAGCAAGCGAGCCAACGTTAGCCGCTCTGAACGCTCCGAGAGGGGAAACACTGAATTTACGAACTGACAATCTGACAATGCTCTGAGTTTACAAACGCCCAGAAAACACTCTGACACTCCAGATTAAGTTAACTAACACACCCGTAGTATAAACCAGCATTTAGTCTTGAAATCTTTGGTTGTTTAGTATATGGCATCACATGTGAATCCTTAAAGAGATGGGTGGGGCTAAAGCTTAAGTGTGTGTGAACGATGCTGAATGGGTGTAGACAAAGAAGAGCTCTCCAGTATGTGTACCAAAACATTCAAAGGCCATTTTTTCTACAGTGATTTTACAAGTTGTTATGATGAGTTTCTCTTGCATCAAGTAATTCAGTATGCAAGAAGATACTTAAACACTTATATGGAGAGTTGATTCAAAGTATTTAATATTGCGGTACCGGATTCACATGACAAGCGGTACGTGAGTAGCCTATTGTTATATGAATGAAAGGCATACAAAATATCTCAGTTTATATACTGCTTTGCAAGCTAATTCCATTCAACAGTTGCCAACCATTATTGAGTGTCACTCCTCACCTACAATAGCATCGCCCTATATGGTATCGTGTTGCACCCTAGTCAGTATATTCCATCACGTACTCCTTCTAAGATTAGCACCAGTGGCCTCCCATCCTTCCTGGTCCGCATACCTTCTGGCACCCACCAGTGACAGAAATAAATACATGGAATGTCCTCATCCTCACAATCCCATGCAGCTCACAATATCAAAGACATTAACAAATACTGTATAAAAAGACGTCATATCAATCCCCCTTTTTCTCTCTTCATCTGTTGTCAGTACAATTCCCAGATATAACATTTACTTAAACCAAACAATTCACATCAAATTTGATTTCCAAAATAAAGTATTCTCCCATATAACTCAATCAACCTTATCAATGGACTCTACACTTGAATAACATGATATAGATGAAGAATTTGTACTTTCCCTCCTTGCATTAATATATCACTGATACATCTCTAGCTGTAATCACTAATCCCATCCTGTATTTCTCTAATATTTCCCATAGCTTTAGTTAAATTCCCAAGACCTTCCTAATCCTGATGGCAAGTACATACAACATGCATCTCCCCCTATAATCGCATACACTCCCCCTTTAGCTGCTGTAATAGCATCAAATGCTATGCGATTATCAATTGCATATTGTCTAATGAGTGCCATTTCAGACCCAATTGTTTGAAAACCCAAGACTGTTAGTAGGTACCAGGTTTAGTCTGAACTCCCTTCAACCCTAAATCCATTCCCATAATATGCCTGAGGAGAGATACAAAGGATAACACTCTGGTTTCAGTCACTGATAAATTAGTACAGCCTTGGATTAGTTAGGATTGAGGAATTCAACCAAAGGTCAGATCAGATGAAAATAGCATAAACATTTCTATGTCACACACACCAAACCCCATGATAGGAACCAATTAAGTTCTTGCTTAGCAACAGAGATATGTACCACTCTAAAAATCCACATCAATCCCCCCTCTTTGGGAATAAATAGTCCCATATCAATACCTCCAAATACTTCAAATGTATATAGTGACTAATATGTGAATACGGTAACCTAATAATCAACATGTTCATGATATCAGGCACGATCCTTGCATTAACCTATATGTTTCAACCAGTAAGATTCAAAAGTTTCTACTCTAAATAAATCATATGTGTATCCTAACACATTAAAATAATGCATCGCTGTTTTAACCATAATATCTATTTAAGACAGTTATCTCGCGATTGTACATGCAATACCTGGCATGCTGGAAATAGTTTCAACATCTTTAATTACTAATATATACTAATGATTTACTTAAATCACTCAGTCATCTTATAAATCATAACCAAAACCAAATTACTTATCTCAACCAAATTTAGAATGACAATTCTTAGTGATTCACATTGGTCCTATCACTTAAAATTAAAACCCTCAACTTTATCACACATTACAGCTGTCAGAATGTACACTTATATTAACATACAGTATACAATCCATAATTCTAGTATGACCTTCCTCATCCTGAGAATAGCTACAGATCATTATCTCAATGCATTCTTAGTACTATTAGTTTAGCAGTGTATATACATTTTACATTTACATTTACGTCATTTAGCAGACGCTCTTATCCAGAGCGACTTACAAATTGGTGCATTCACCCTATAGCCAGTGGGATAACCACTTTACAAATGTTATAAATGTTGTTGTTTTTTGTAAATTTTTGTTCTTAGTTAAAAAAAAAAAAATTGGGGAAGGGGGGTAGAAGGATTACTTCATCCTATCCCAGGTATTCCTTAAAGAGGTGGGGTTTCAAATGTCTCCGGAAGGTGGTGAGTGACTCCGCTGTCCTGGCGTCGTGAGGGAGCTTGTTCCACCATTGGGGTGCCAGAGCAGCGAACAGGTTTGACTGGGCTGAGCGGGAACTATGCTTCCGCAGAGGAAGGGGAGCCAGCAGGCCAGAGGTGGATGAACGCAGTGCCCTCGTTTGGGTGTAGGGACTGATCAGAGCCTGAAGGTACGGAGGTGCCGTTCCCTCACGGCTCCATAGGCAAGCACCATGGTCATGTAACAGATGCGAGCTTCAACTGGAAGCCAGTGGAGTGTGCGGAGGAGCGGGGTGACGGAGAGAACTTGGGAAGGTTGAACACCAGACGGGCTGCGGCATTCTGGATGAGTTGTAGGGGTTTAATGGCACAGGCAGGGAGCCCAGCCAACAGCGAGTTGCAGTAATCCAGACGGGGAGATGACAAGTGCCTGGATTAGGACCTGTGCCGCTTCCTGTGTAAGGCAGGGTCGTACTCTCCGAATGTTGTAGAGCATGAACCTGCAGGATCGGGTCACCGCCTTGATGTTAGCGGAGAACGACAGGGTGTTGTCCAGGGTCACGCCAAGTCTCTTCGCACTCTGGGAGGAGGACACAACGGGAGTTGTCAACCGTGATGGCGAGATCATGGAACGGGCAGTCCTTCCCCGGGAGGAAGAGCAGCTCCGTCTTGCCAAGGTTCAGCTTGAGGTGGTGATCCGTCATCCATACTGATATGTCTGCCAGACATGCAGAGATGCGATTCGCCACCTGGTTATCAGAAGGGGGAAAGGAGAAGATTAGTTGTGTAGCGTCAGCGTAGCAATGATAGGAGAGGCCATGTGAGGATATGACAGAGCCAAGTGACTTGGTGTATAGCGAGAATAGGAGAGGGCCTAGAACTGAGCCCTGGGGGCACCAGTGGTGAGAGCACGTGGTGCGGAGACAGCTTCTCGCCACGCCACTTGGTAGGAGCGACCGGTCAGGTAGGACGCAATCCAAGAGTGAGCCGCGCCGGAGATGCCCAGCTCGGAGAGGGTGGAGAGGAGGATCTGATGGTTCACAGTATCAAAGGCAGCAGACAGGTCTAGAAGGACAAGAGCAGAGGAGAGAGAGAGTTAGCTTTAGCAGTGCGGAGAGCCTCTGTGACACAGAGAAGAGCAGTCTCAGTTGAATGACCAGTCCTGAAACCTGACTGGTTTGGATCAAAAAGGTCATTCTGAGAGAGATAGCAAGAGAGTTGGCTAAAGACGGCACGCTCAATAGTTTTGGAATGAAAAGAAAGAAGGGATACTGGTCTGTAGTTGTTGACATCAGAGGGTTCGAGTTTTGGTTTTTTGAGAAGGGGTGCAACTCTCGCTCTCTTGAAGACGGAAGGGACATAGCCAGCGGTCAAGGATGAGTTGATCAGCGAGGTGAGGTAGGGGAGAAGGTCACCGGAGATGGTCTGGAGAAGAGAGGAGTGGATGGGGTCAAGCGGGCAGGTTGTTGGGCGGCCTGCAGTCACAAGTCGCGAGATTTTATCTGGAGAGAGAGGGGAGAAAGAAGTCAAAGCATAGGGTGGGGCAGTGAGAGCAGGACCAGCAGTGTCATTAGACTTAACAAACGAGGATCGGATGTCGTCAACCTTCTTTTCAAAGTGGTTGACGAAGTCATCCACAGAGAGGGAGGAGGGGGAGGAGGATTCAGCAGGGAGGAGAATGTGGCAAAGAGCTTCCTAGGGTTAGAGGCAGATGCTTGGAATTTAGAGTGGTAGAAAGTGGCCTTAGCAGCAGAAACAGATGAAGAAAATGTAGAGAGGAGGGAGTGAAAAGATGCCAGGTCCGCAGGGAGTCTAGTTTTCTTCCATTTCCGCTCAGCTGCCCGGAGCTCTGTTCTGTGAGCTCGCAATGAGTCATCAAGCCACGGAGCTGGAGGGGAGGACCGAGCCGGCCGGGAGGATAGGGGACACAGAGAGTCAAAGGATGCAGAAAGGGGAGGAGAGGAGGGTTGAGGAGGCAGAATCAGGAGATTGGAGGGAGAAGGATTGAGCAGAGGGAAGAGATGATAGGATGGAAGAGGAGAGAGTAGTGGGAGAGAGAGAGCGAAGGTTGCGGCGGCGCATTACCATCTGTGTAGGGGCAGAGTGAGTAGTGTTGGAGGAGAGCGAGAGAGAAAAGGATACAAAGTAGTGGTCGGAGACATGGAGGGGAGTTGCAGTGAGATTAGTAGAAGAGCAGCATCTAGTAAAGATGAGGTCAAGCGTATTGCCTTGTGAGTAGGGGGGACGGTGAGAGGGTGAGGTCAAAAGAGGAGAGGAGTGGAAAGAAGGAGGCAGAGAGAAATGAGTCAAATGTAGACGTAGGGAGGTTGAAATCCCCCAAAACTGTGAGGGGTGAGCCATCCTCAGGAAAGGAGCTTATCAAGGCGTCAAGCTCATTGATGAACTCTCCAAGGGAACCTGGAGGGCGATAGATGACAAGGATATTAAGCTTAAATGGGCTAGTGACTGTGACGGCATGGAATTCAAATGAGGAGATAGACAGATGGGTTAGGGGAAAAATTGAGAATGTCCACTTGGGAGAGATGAGGATTCCTGTGCCACCACCCTCTGACCAGATGCTCTCGGGGTATGCGAGAACACATGGTCAGACGAGGAGAGAGCAGTAGGGAGTAGCAGTGTTTTCAGTGGTAATCCATGTTTCCGTCAGCGCCAGGAAGTCGAGGGACTGGAGGGTAGCATAGGCTGGGATGAAGTCAGCCTTGTTGGCAGCAGAACGGCAGTTCCAGAGGCTGCCTGAGACCTGGAACTCCAGGTGTGTGGTGCGTGCAGGGACCACCAGGTTAGAGAGGCAGCAGCCACGCGGTGTGAGGCGTTTGTGTAGCCTGTGCGGAGAGGAGAGAACAGGGATAGGCAGAGGCATAGTTGACAGGCTGTAGCAAATGGCTACAATAATGCAGAGGAGATCGGAATGAAATGAACTAAACATCAGGGAAAGGAGAGAGCGGGGCCTCCCTCACCACAACTCCCAAATATAACTCTCCCAACTTCCACCTCAGAGACTATAATTGTTTCACTGAAACACCCGAATAAAACTCTCCCAACTTCCACTTTAGAAATTAGAATTGTTGTAAACTACAGCGGTTCAATGTTTCAAGGAATAGACTCAACTTACTTTATTCAGCTAGCTAACTATGACGCCATAGCTAACTAGCATGATAGCATCCAATAACACACGGTTTAGCACCAATACTTGGTTACAACAAACTACCAATAGTGTGTTAACACACTAAACAGATAATTCGTGTCCGTGTCTAGTTCCTTTCATAACGCAGCAATAATTAAACGTTGGCTAGCTAGCACAAATATATTGTATTTAGCTGCTACAGTACTGCTACAGTACTGCTAGCTGGTAGTGTTGGCTAGCTAGCAATGGCTGCTGTGTTGACTTTGTTTGAAAGCCGGCGTCGCTGCGAACGAATGTAGCTGGCTAAAATTATATTGTATTTAGTTGCTATAGTACTGCTAGCTGGTAGCGTTGGCTAGATAGCAATGGCTGCGGTGATGACTTTGTTTGAAAAACGGCGTCGCTGCGAACGAATGTAGCTGGCTAAAAGGATATTGTATTTAGTTGCTACAGTACTGCTAGCCGGTAGCTGGTAGTGTTGGCTAGCTAGCAATGGCTGCGGTGTTGACTTTGTTTGAAAAACGGCATCGCTGCGAACGAATGTAGCTGGCTAGCTAACCTCGATAGTTACTCTATACTAAACCTTTATCTTTGATACAAATACAACTATGTAGCTAGCCAACATTACACTAATCAAATCGTTCCATTGTAATGTAATGTGTCGTATTACCTGCGGAGCGAAGTACAGCATGACTACTCACCTCACCTGTTTAGAGTTTCACCTCCTACATCAACCTCATACCCACATTACCAAATTTAGATACATCCACATTTATTATCGACACAGCTGCCCAACCCCTTCCTTCCCCGGCACTCAATCTTCTGGCGTCTCCTCATTATGTTCTCATTATGTTCTTAATGGATTGCCCATGACAATGTCCCAACTTCAATGTCTCATCCGAGTCACCACCATCTCTACACCCCATTCTGTCTTATCCATTTGCCAACCAGTATACCAACAACATGAGAAATGTTCTCTCTCCATCCTCACTCCTCGTGGACTCCTGTCACACTCCTGTGAGAAAAGCATGAGATAAAAGACAGTTGATAGCTTCGATTGGATGTTTTACACCGGTTGCAGGTAAAAGTGGTGCTGTACAGGAACGTCTTCAATGCCTCTGATGTTCATCTTCAGACGGTTTAGAGGGTTTTATTTTTTTAGGTTTACAACCTTCTAGGCCAAATTATCCCTGCTATGCATCAAGACACCATCTGTGTTTACCTCAAGAGAAGACAGAACATAACAGTTTAGTTGAGTTCATTTCTAATCCAAGAAATCCATATAAGCATTGACTATATGACAAGTTATTATGTTTTACCAATTATTCTTAATACCAATTTCTAATATACTTCCCAATTTCTGTTAGAGAAACCCTCCACAGACAGAGAAATGAATGATGTGAAAGTCAGGTGATTCTTGAAAATCTTGAAGTTCTTGGATGTTCTTGGAGGTCTGTCCCTCCGCCGAGGGAATCAGCCAGAGCACGTAGCTCATCAGTAGCATTCCCCTTGCCATCGTCTCCCATCACCTGATTCTGGTCAGCTCCAGCGTCCTCAGCTCCCTCATCTCTAGGTCGTCGGTTTCCTCGTGTACTCTGTTGCAGTGGTTTAGTTGATACCAGGTCGATCTCCCCTCTATCCGTACAGCCGTTGGTGTAGCATGGGTGATGATGTATGGTCCCTTTAGCTCTGAACTGTCTTCCGTCACTAGGGTCTCAGATCATGCAGAGTCCTTCTCCATTTATCAACATCGTTCTGTGGAGTGTGTCCTTCTGGCAGTGTACCAATAGGGAAATTGAGAGTCACTGCTGCAAAGACACACAGACACAGACAGACACAAAATAAAACAATTCTCCGCAGTGGCGGTGCCATCTTCCTCCTCTGGGTTTGGAACACTCCTACAGTGGGACACATGGATGCAGGTATCTCTCTCTGCTACTTTCCCCTCCATCGAGGTAGCCAGCAACACCTAGTACTGACCTCTCCACCTAGGGTTTTTCCATCTCTTACTTCTGTAATCCTTTACCGCCAGTCTCCAGGGCGCAGACAATGCTCAGATTCTCCTGCTAGGTTGGACAGAGAAGCCTTCACCCATGGGAAGAAAGTCTTAAGAACATTGTTAGGTGAGACACAGTATGCTACTATACCATGTCTTCTTATCAGTCAAGAGAAGCCTTGTGATTAGGAAGTGCACATTCTTGCAGCTTGTTGCAATCCACTAGTTTCAGAGACAGGCCTCCTCTACACACTGCCTCCTACCACAAATACACTTGCACATAAAACATTTAGTCTAACCCATAACACATTAATTACTACTGAATCATATTCTTAATACAATTAGCATATTTACCAAAAAGCCCCATGTGACCAGTACTTCCCCCCTTTGGACACATGACTCACATCGTGAGTGAAAGACTGAATGGAGGCTGTCGGTCACATTTTTTGATATATATTTAAAATATGACTGGTGGAGTTATGTCACACATGGAGCTAACGAAAATATACTGAACAAAAATATAAACGTAACATGCAAAAATTTCAAAGATTTTACTGAGTTACAGTTCATATAAGGAAATCAGTCAATTAAAATAAATAAATTAGGCCCTAATCTATGGATTTCACATGACTGGGCAAGGGCACAGGCATAGGTGGGCCTGGGAGAGCATAGGCCCACCCACTTGGGAGCCAGGCCCACCCACTGGGGAGCCAGGCCCAGCCAATCAGAATGAGTTTTTCCCCACAAAAGGGCTTTATTATAGACATAAATACTCAGCATCCCCTCAGACGATCCTGCAGGTGAAGAAGCCGGATGTGGACGTCCTGGGCTGGCGTGGTTACAAGTGGTCTGCGGTTGTGAGGCCGGTTGGACGTACTGCCAAATTTTCTAAAACAACATTGGAGGCGGCCTATGGTAGAGAAATGAACATTAAATTATCTGGAAACAGCTCTGGTGGACATTCCTGGAGACATCTGTCGTATTGTGTTGTGTGACAAACTGCACATTTTAGAGTGGCCTTTTATTGTCCCCAGCACAAGGTGTACCTGTGTAATGATCATGCTGTTTAATCATCTTCTTGATATGCCACACCTGTCAGGTGGATGGATTATCTTGGCAAAGGAGAAATGCTCACTAACTGGGACGTAAACAAATTTGTGGTCAAAATATGAGAGAAAGACGTTTTATTTCAGTTCATGAAACATGGGAACAACACTTTACATGTTGCATTTATATTTTTGTTCAGTATATATGAAAATGTCTGCTCTATCCAAAATGTCAACTAACAGATTACAGCATTATCGCAAAAATGGAGGAGGCAAGTCGAAGGGGGAGAAGGTAAAGAACTTGTCTGTCGGCCTACATTAAAGACCATAATTTGTAATTTAAAAAATATATATAAATAAAAAAGTATACCAGTTCCATTTAATGACCAAAAAAATCAAAAGCTGCGCCATACAGGTGCAAAATAGTTGGGAAGAGATTTTCGATGTGTCGATTCCATGGCAGATGCTTTATGAACTGATACACAAAACAACTCATTATCCAAAACATTTTTGAAATTTAAGTTATTATGAAGAATTCTTGCAACCAATATAATGTTATGTCTATGGGAGATACAATCATCCCAGCTCTGCTGATTTTGCCTCGAAGAAACAGAATCATTAGATTACTGCCCATATGTACAGTGGGGAAAAAAAGTATTTAGTCAGCCACCAATTGTGCAAGTTCTCCCACTTAAAAAGATGAGAGGCCTGTAATTTTCATCATAGGTACACGTCAACTATGACAGACAAAATGAGAAAAAAAATCCAGAAAATCACATTGTAGGATTTTTTATGAATTAGTTGCAAATTATGGTGGAAAATAAGTATTTGGTCAATAACAAAAGTTTCTCAATACTTTGTTATATACCCTTTGTTGGCAATGACACAGGTCAAACGTTTTCTGTAAGTCTTCACAAGGTTTTCACACACTGTTGCTGGTATTTTGGCCCATTCCTCCATGCATATCTCCTCTAGAGCAGTGATGTTTTGGGGCTGTCGCTGGGCAACACGTACTTTCAACTCCCTCCAAAGATTTTCTATGGGGTTGAGATCTGGAGACTGGCTAGGCCACTCCAGGACCTTGAAATGCTTCTTACGAAGCCACTCCTTCGTTGCCCGGGCGGTGTGTTTTGGGATCATTGTCATGCTGAAAGACCCAGCCACGTTTCATCTTCAATACCCTTGCTGATGGAAGGAGGTTTTCACTCAAAATCTCACGATACATGGCCCCATTCATTCTTTCCTTTACACGGATCAGTCGTCCTGGTCCCTTTGCAGAAAAACAGCCCCAAAGCATGATGTTTCCACCCCCATGCTTCACAGTAGGTATGGTGTTCTTTGGATGCAACTCAGCATTCTTTGTCCTCCAAACACGACGAGTTGAGTTTTTACCAAAAAGTTCTATTTTGGTTTCATCTGACCATATGACATTCTCCCAATCCTCTTCTGGATCATCCAAATGCACTCTAGCAAACTTCAGACGGGCCTGGACATGTACTGGCTTAAGCAGAGGGACACGTCTGGCACTGCAGGATTTGAGTCCCTGGCGGCGTAGTGTGTTACTGATGGTAGGCTTTGTTACTTTGGTCCCAGCTCTCTGCAGGTCATTCACTAGGTCCCCCCGTGTGGTTCTGGGATTTTGCTCACCGTTCTTGTGATCATTTTGACCCCACGGGGGTGAGATCTTGCGTGGAGCCCCAGATCGATGGAGATTATCAGTGGTCTTGTATGTCTTCCATTTCCTAATATTTGCTCCCACAGTTGATTTCTTCAAACCAAGCTGCTTACCTATTGCAGATTCAGTCTTCCCAGCCTGGTGCAGGTCTACAATTTTGTTTCTGGTGTCCTTTGACAGCTCTTTGGTCTTGGCCATAGTGGAGTTTGGAGTGTGACTGTTTGAGGTTGTGGACAGGTGTATTTTATACTGATAACAAGTTCAAGATTGTCATGAGAATTTCTATCTCTAATTCAACCTAAGCTTGAATCATTACCAGGGGTTGTAAGGCTCTGGTTTTAATCATAAATGATTCAAGGTCCACAACCAGCAAGAATGATCTGTATTTTTAATCATGGAGAGCTCTGGCGCCAAAAAACATACATACAGCTTTATACCCCCTGATACACAAAGGCACTTTGCTCCGCCCACCTTTAGGAGGCTGTTTTTCACCCTGGAATGTTTAGTCCCGCCCCCCTCTGTTAGTGGGTTGCCACTAAATTATAACTCTAACACCGTTCACACATTTATACTGTATTTGGGGTGAAATCCTTTAGTCATTATTCTTAAAATACAAATTAATCTATCAGAGAGCCAGAAATCTTGCTTGTTTGTAGGTGACCAAATACTTATTTTCCACCATAATTTGCAAATAAATTCATTAAAGATCCTACAATGTGATTTTCTGGAGAAAAAAAATCTCAATTTGTCTGTCATAGTTGACGTGTACCTATGATGAAAATTACAGGCCTCTCTCATCTTTTTAAGTGGGAGAACTTGCACAATTGGTGGCTGACAAAATACTTTTATTCCCCACTGTAGCTTGTTTTTGGTGGCAGGTTCAGGAATGGCTGAAAAATCACAATATTTACCTAAAACTAACTCTGCAAATAGCACTGCTGGATGATTTGATAAGCCATAGTCAATCGATCAATTACAGTGAGGGATTTAATTTTAATGGTAGGTTTATTTGAACAGTGAGAGACAGAATAACAACAAAAAAATCCAGAAAAACGCATGTCAAAAATGTTATAAATTGATTTGCATTTTAATTAGGGAAATAAGTATTTGACCCCCTCTCAATCAGAAAGATTTCTGGCTCCCAGGTGTCTTTTATACAGGTAATGAGCTGAGATTAGGAGCACACTCTTAAAGGGAGTGCTCCTAAACTCAGCTTGTTACCTGTATAAAAGACACCTGTCCACAGAAGCAATCAATCAATCAGATTCCAAACTCTCCACCATGGCCAAGACCAAAGAGCTCTCCAAGGATGTCAGGGGCAAGATTGTAGATCTACACAAGGCTGGAATGGGCTACAAGACCATCGCCAAGCAGCTTGGTGAGAAGGTGACAACAGTTGGTGTGATTATTTGCAAATGGAAGAAACACAAAATAACTGTCAATCTCCCTATGCCTGGGGCTCCATGCAAGATCTCACCTTGTGGAGTTCCAATGATCATGAGAACGGTGAGGAATCAGCCCAGAACTACACGGGAGGATCTTGTCAATGATCTCAAGGCAGCTGGGACAAAAGTCACCAAGAAAACAATTGGTAACACACTACGCCGTGAAGGACTGAAATCCTGCAGCGCCCGCAAGGTCCCCCTGCTCAAGAAAGCATATATACAGGCCAGTCTGAAGTTTGCCAATGAACATCTGAATGATTCAGAGGAGAACTGGGTGAAAGTGTTGTGGTCAGATGAGACCATAATCGAGCTCTTTGGCATCAACTCAACTCGCCGTGTTTGGAGGAGGAGGAATGCAGCATATGACCCCAAGAACACCATCCCCACCGTCAAAAATGGAGGTGGAAACATTATGCTTTGGGGGTGTTTTTCTGCTAAGGGGACAGGACAACTTCACGGCATCAAAGGGACGATGGACGGGGCCATGTACCGTCAAATCTTGGGTGAGAACCTCCTTCCCTCAGCCAGGGCATTGAAAATGGGTCGTGGATGGGTATTCCAGCATGACAATGACCCAAAACACACGGCCAAGGCAACAAAGGAGTGGCTCAAGAAGAATAACATTAAGGTCCTGGAGTGGCCTAACCAGTCTCCAGACCTTAATCCCATAGAATATCTGTGGAGGGAGCTGAAGGTTCGAGTTGCCAAACGTCAGCCTCGAAACCTTAATGACTTGGAGAAGATCTGCAAAGAGGAGTGGGACAAAATCCCTCCTGAGATGTGTGCAAACCTGGTGGCCAACTACAAGAAACGTCTGACCTCTGTGATTGCCAACAAGGGTTTTGCCACGAAGTACTAAGTCATGTTTTGCAGAGGGGTCAAATACTTATTTCCCTCATTAAACTGCAAATCAATTTATAACATTTTTGACATGCGTTTTTCCTGGATTTTTTTGTTGTTATTCTGTCTCTCACTGTTCAAATAAACCTACCATTAAAATTACAGACTGATCATGTCTTTGTCAGTGGGCAAACGTACAAAATCAGCAGGGGATCAAATACTTTTTTCCCCTCACTGTATATAATAATACTCTTAGTATTTAGAATCTGTAGAAACTGTTCAGAACTTTTGTAAAACATCACAGCACAGTTGAAAAATATATGGCAAGTAGAAATCAAAACGGGATGGTTTTCAGAGATTGATGGAAGGGGTTGAGGGTAGCTGAAGGGTGGGACTAAAGGAAAAGAGGGATGACTAAAGTAAAATGTACTGTGACCGTAAAATGTATAAGTTGGAAGTATACAGTGGGGAAAAAAAGTATTTAGTCAGCCACCAATTGTGCATGTTCTCCCACTTAAAAAGATGAGAGAGGCCTGTAATTTTCATCATAGGTACACGTCAACTATGACAGACAAAATGAGAATTTTTTTTCCAGAAAATCACATTGTAGGATTTTTTATGAATTTATTTGCAAATTATGGTGGAAAATAAGTATTTGGTCAATAATAAAAGTTTCTCAATACTTTGTTATATACCCTTTGTTGGCAATGACACAGGTCAAACGTTTTCTGTAAGTCTTCACAAGGTTTTCACACACTGTTGCTGGTATTTTGGCCCATTCCTCCATGCAGATCTCCTCTAGAGCAGTGATGTTTTGGGGCTGTCGCTGGGCAACACGGACTTTCAACTCCCTCCAAAGATTTTCTATGGGGTTGAGATCTGGAGACTGGCTAGGCCACTCCAGGACCTTGAAATGCTTCTTACGAAGCCACTCCTTTGTTGGCCGGGCGGTTTGTTTGGGATCATTGTCATGCTGAAAGACCCAGCCACGTTTAATCTTCAATGCCCTTGCTGATGGAAGGAGGTTTTCACTCAAAATCTCACGATACATGGCCCCATTCATTCTTTCCTTTACACGGATCAGTCGTGCTGGTCCCTTTGCAGAAAAACAGCCCCAAAGCATGATGTTTCCACCCCCATGCTTCACAGTAGGTATGGTGTTCTTTGGATGCAACTCAGCATTCTTTGTCCTCCAAACACGAGGAGTTGAGTTTTTACCAAAAAGTTATATTTTGGTTTCATCTGACCATATGACATTCTCCCAATCCTCTTCTGGATCATCCAAATGCACTCTAGCAAACTTCAGACGGGCCTGGACATGTACTGGCTTAAGCAGGGGGACACGTCTGGCACTGCAGGATTTGAGTCCCTGGCGGCGTAGTTTGTTACTGATGGTAGGCTTTGTTACTTTGGTCCCAGCTCTCTGCAGGTCATTCACTAGGTCCCCCCGTGTGGTTCTGGGATTTTTGCTCACCGTTCTTGTGATCATTTTGACCCCACAGGGTGAGATCTTGCGTGGAGCCCCAGATCGAGGGAGATTATCAGTGGTCTTGTATGTCTTCCATTTCCTAATAATTGCTCCCACAGTTGATTTCTTCAAACCAAGCTGCTTACCTATTGCAGATTCAGTCTTCCCAGCCTGGTGCAGGTCTACAATTTTGTTTCTGGTGTCCTTTGACAGCTCTTTGGTCTTAGCCATAGTGGAGTTTGGAGTGTGACTGTTTGAGGTTGTGGACAGGTGTCTTTTATACTGATAACAAGTTCAAACAGGTGCCATTAATACAAGTAACGAGTGGAGGACAGAGGAGCCTCTTAAAGAAGAAGTTACAGGTCTGTGAGAGACAGAAATCTTGCTTGTTTGTAGGTGACCAAATACTTATTTTCCACAATAATTTGCAAATAAATTCATAAAAAATCCTACAATGTGATTTTCTGGAGAAAAAAATCTCAATTTGTCTGTCATAGTTGACGTGTACCTATGATGAAAATTACAGGCCTCTCATCTTTTTAAGTGGGAGAATTTGCACAATTGGTGGCTGACTAAATACTTTTTTTCCCCACTGTAAGTCTAAGTATTGTTGTCCATTAGTTTACTCCAATTATGGGAAATGTGGTATGGTTAGGGGAAAAAAATAATAATAATATGGGGGATTGGAAATGAATCAAATAATTACATTGATAGAACCCACAATCTACAGTGCATTCGGAAAGAATTCAGACCCCTTGACATTTTCCACATTTTGTTACGTTACAGCCTTATTCTAAAACTGATTAAATTGTTTTTCCCCCTCATCAATCTACACACAATACCCCATAATGACAAAGCAAAAACAGGTTTTTAGAAATAAAAAAATGGAAATATCACATTTACATAAGTATTCAGACCCTTTACTCAGTACTTTGTTGAAACACCTTTACAGCCACGCTACAAGCTTGGCACATGTACTGCAAATTGAGAAATCATGTGACTAAACTGAATAAAAAGAAGAAGAAACTACACTATGAAACAAAGATAAATTACATAAAGAAGGATAGTAAAAAGTTTGGAGGACCTTCAATGAAATTTTGGGAAAAAAGGCAAACTCAGCTCCCATCATTCATTGCCTCAGATGGCTCATTCATCACAAAACCAACTGATATTGCCAACTACTTTAATGATTTTTTGCATTGGCAAGATTAGCAAACTTAGGCATGACATGCCAGCGACCAACACTGACACTACACATCCAAGTATACAGTGGGGAGAACAAGTATTTGATACACTGCCGATTTTGCAGGTTTTCCTACTTACAAAGCATGTAGAGGTCTGTAATTTTTATCATAGGTACACTTCAACTGCGAGAGACGGAATCTAAAACAGAAATCCAGAAAATCACATTGTATGATTTTAAGTAATTAATTTGCATTTTATTGCATGACATAAGTATTTGATCACCTACCAACCAGTAAGAATTCCGGCTCTCACAGACCTGTTAGTTTTTCTTTAAGAAGCCCTCCTGTTCTCCACTCATTACCTGTATTAACTGCATCTGTTTGAACTCGTTACCTGTATAAAAGACACCTGTCCACACACTCAATCAAACAGACTCCAACCTCTCCACAATGGCCAAGACCAGAGAGCTGTGTAAGGACATCAGGGATACAATTGTAGACCTGCACAAGGCTGGGATGGGATACAGGACAATAGGCAAGCAGCTTGGTGAGAAGGCAACAACTGTTGGCGCAATTATTAGAAAATGGAAGAAGTTCAAGATGACGGTCAATCACCCACGGTCTGGGGCTCCATGCAAGATCTCACCTCGTGGGGCATCAATGATCATGAGGAAGGTGAGGGATCAGCCCAGAACTACACGGCAGGACCTGGTCAATGACCTGAAGAGAGCTGGGACCACAGTCTCAAAGAAAACCATTAGTAACACACTACGCCGTCATGGATTAAAATCCTGCAGTGCACGCAAGGTCCCCCTGCTCAAGCCAGCGCATGTCCAGGCCCGTCTGAAGTTTGCCAATGACCATCTGGATGATCCAGAGGAGGAATGGGAGAAGGTCATGTGGTCTGATGAGACAAAAATAGAGCTTTTTGGTCTAAACTCCACTCGCCGTGTTTGGAGGAAGAAGAAGAATGAGTACAACCCCAAGAACACCATCCCAACCGTGAAGCATGGAGGTGGAAACATCATTCTTTGGGGATGCTTTTCTGCAAAGGGGACAGGACGACTGCACCGTATTGAGGGGAGGATGGATGGGGCCATGTATCGCGAGATCTTGGCCAACAACCTCCTTCCCTCAGTAAGAGCATTGAAGATGGGTCGTGGCTGGGTCTTCCAGCATGACAACGACCCGAAACACACAGCCAGGGCAACTAAGGAGTGGCTCCGTAAGAAGCATCTCAAGGTCCTGGAGTGGCCTAGCCAGTCTCCAGACCTGAACCCAATAGAAAATCTTTGGAGGAAACTGAAAGTCTGTATTGCCCAGCGACAGCCCCGAAACCTGAAGGATCTGGAGAAGGTCTGTATGGAGGAGTGGGCCAAAATCCCTGCTGCAGTGTGTGCAAACCTGGTCAAGACCTACAGGAAACGTATGATCTCTGTAATTGCAAACAAAGGTTTCTGTACCAAATATTAAGTTCTGCTTTTCTGATGTATCAAATACTTATGTCATGCAATAAAATGCAAATTAATTACTTAAAAATCATACAATGTGATTTTCTGGATTTTAGATTCCGTCTCTCACAGTTGAAGTGTATCTATGATAAAAATTACAGACCTCTACATGCTTTGTAAGTAGGAAAACCTGCAAAATCCGCAGTGTATCAAATACTTGTTCTCCCCACTGTATCTGACCAAATTATGAAAGACAAGATTTGTAATTTTGAATTCCGTGAAGTGAGTATGGAAGAGGCGAAAAAATTATTGTTGTCTATCAACAAATCAAATCAAATACAATTTTATTGGTCACGTACACTTATTTAGCAGATGTTATTGCGGGTGTATCAAAATGCTTGTGTTTCTAGCTCCAACAGTGCAGTAGTATCTAACAATTCACAACAATGCACAAATCTAAAAGTAAAAGAATGGAATTAAGAAATATATATACAGTGAGGGGAAAAGTATTTGATCCCCTGCTGATTCTGTAAGTTTGCCCACTGACAAAGAAATGATCAGTCTATAATTTTAATGGTAGGTTTATTTGAACAGTGAGAGACAGAATAACAACAACAAAAATCCAGAAAAACGCATGTCAAAAATGTTATAAATTGATTTGCATTTTAATGAGGGAAATAAGTATTTGACCCCCTCTCAATCAGAAAGATTTCTGGCTCCCAGGTGTCTTTTATACAAGTAACAAACTGAGATTAGGAGCACACTCTTAAAGGGAGTGCTCCTAATCTCAGTTTGTTACCTGTATAAAAGACACCTGTCCACAGAAGCAATCAATCAATCAGATTCTAAACTCTCCACAATGGCCAAGACCAAAGAGCTCTTCAAGGATGTTAGGGACAAGATTGTAGACCTACACAAGGCTGGAATGGGCTACAAGACCATCGCCAAGCAGCTTTGTGAGAAGGTGACAACAGTTGGTGCGATTATTCGCAAATGGAAGAAACACAAAAGAACTGTCAATCTCCCTGGGCCTGGGGCTCCATGCAAGATCTCACCTCGTGGAGTTGCAATGATCATGAGAACGGTGAGGAATCAGCCCAGAACTACACGGGAGGATCTTGTCAATGATCTCAAGGCAGCTGGGACCATAGTCACCAAGAAAACAATTGGTAACACACTACGCCGTGAAGGACTGAAATCCTGCAGCGCCCGCAAGTTCCCCCTGCTCAAGAAAGCACATATACAGGCCCGTCTGAAGTTTGCCAATGAACATCTGAATGATTCAGAGGAGAACTGGGTGAAAGTGTTGTGGTCAGATGAGACCAAAATCAAGCTCTTTGGCATCAACTCAACTCGCCGTGTTTGGAGGAGGAGGAATGCTGCCTATGACCCCAAGAACACCATCCCCACCGTTAAACATGGAGGTGGAAACATTATGCTTTGGGGGTGTTTTTCTACTAAGGGGACAGGACAACTTCACGGCATCAAAGGGACGATGGACGGGGCCATGTACCGTCAAATCTTGGGTCAGAACCTCCTTCCCTCAGCCAGGGCATTGAAAATGGGTCGTGGATGGGTATTCCAGCATGACAATGACCCAAAACACACGGCCAAGGCAACAAAGGAGTGGCTCAAGAATGAAGCACATTAAGGTCCTGGAGTGGCCTAGCCAGTCTCCAGACCTTAATCTCATAGAAAATCTGTGGAGGGATCTGAAGGTTCGAGTTGCCAAACGTCAGGCTCAAAACCTTAATGACTTGGAGAAGATCTGCAAAGAGGAGTGGGACAAAATCCCTCCTGAGATGTGTGCAAACCTGGTGGCCAACTACAAGAAACGTCTGACCTCTGTGATTGCCAACAAGGGTTTTGCCACCAAGTACTAAGTCATGTTTTGCAGAGGGGTCAAATACTTATTTCCCTCATTCAAATGCAAATCAATTTATAACATTTTTGACATGCGTTTTTCTGGATTTTGTTGTTGTTATTCTGTCTCTCACTGTTCAAATAAACCTACCATTAAAATTATAAACTGATCATGTCTTTGTCAGTGGGCAAACGTACAAAATCAGCAGGGGATCAAATACTTTTTTCCCTCACTGTATATTAGGACGAGCAATGTCGGAGTGGCATTGACTAAATAGAGTAGAATAGAATACAGTATATACATATGAGTAAAGCAGTATGTAAACATTATTAAAGTGGCCAGTGATTCCATGTCTATGTATATACTGTATACACTGTATCCTATGTATATAGGGCAGCTATATAGGGCAGCAGACTCTAAGGTGCAGGGTTGAGTAGCCGGGTGGTAGCCGGCTAGTGATGGCTATTTAACAGTCTGATGGCCTTGAGATAGAAGCTGTTTTTCAGTCTCTCGGCCCCAGCTTTGATTCACCTGTACTGACCTCACCTTCTGGATGATAGCTAGGTGAACAGGCCATGGCTCGGGTGGTTGATGTCCTTGATTATCTTTTTGGCCTTCCTGTGACATCGGGTGCTATAGGTGTCCTGAAGGGCAGGCAGTGTGCCCCCGGTGATGCGTTGGGCAGACCGTACCACCCTCTGGAGACAAGCCACCAGGGTCTGACAACTTGGATGGAAAATTACTGAGGATAATAGCGGACGAAATTGTCACTCCTATTTGCCATATCTTCCATTTAAGAAAGTGTGTGCCCTCAGGCCTGGAGGGAAGCAAAAGTCATTCCGCAACCTAAGAATAGTAAAGCCCCCTTTACAGGCTCAAATAGCCGACCAATCAGCCTGTCACCAACCCTTCGTAAAGTTTGGGAAAACATTGTGTTTGAACAGATACAATGCTATTTTACAGTAAACGAACAGACTTTCAGCACGCTTATAGGGAAGGACATTCACCAAGCACAGCACTTACACAAATGACTGATAATTGACTGAGAGAAATTGATGATAAAAATAATGTGGGGGCTGTTTTGTTAGACTTCAGTGCGGCTATTGACATTATCGATCATAGTCTGCTGCTGGAAAAACGTGTGTGTTATGGCTTTACACCCCCCGCTATATTGTGGATAAAGAGTTACCTGTCTAACAGAACACAGAGGGTGTTCTTTAATGGAAGCCTCTCCAAAATAATCCAGGTAGAATCAGGAATTCCCCAGGGCAGCTGTCTAGGCCCCTTACCTTTTTCAATCTTTACTAACGACATGCCACTAGCTTTGAGTAAAGCCAGTGTGTCTATGTTTGCGGATGACTCAACACTATACATATCAGCTACAGCAACTACAGCGACTGAAATGACTGCAACACTTAACAAAGAGCTGCAGTTAGTTTCAGAATGGGTGGCAAGGAATAAGTTAGTCCTAAATATTTCAGAAATATTTGGGACAACTCATTCACTAAACCCTAAACCTCAACTAAATCTTGTAATAAATAACCCTGGATTGTAAACTGTTATGGTCAAAACATATTGATACAACAGTAGCTAAGATGGGGAGACGTCTGTCCATAAAAAAGCGCTACTCTACCTTCTTAACTGCACTATCAACAAGACAGGTCCTACAGGCCCTAGTTTTGTTGCACCTGGACTACTGTTCAGTCGTGTGGTCAGGTGCCACAAAGAGGTACTTAGGAAAATTGTAATTGGCTCAGAACAGGGCAGCACGGCTGGACCTTTGATTTACACAGAGAGCAGAGATGGTTGTCCTTCTGGAATGTTCTCCCATCTCCACAGAGGAACTCTGGAGCTCTGTCAGAGTGATCATCGTTTTTTTTGTCACCTCCTTGACCAAGGTCCTTCTCCCCCGATTGCTCAGTTTGGCCGGGCGGCCATCTTTAGGAAGAGTCTTGGTGGTTCCAAACTTCTTCCATTTAAGAATGATGGAGGCCACTGTGTTCTTGGGGACCTTCAATGCTGTAGAAATATTTTGGTACCCTTCCCCAGAACTGTTTCTCAACACAATCCTATCCTGGAGCTCTATGGTAATTCCTTCGACCTCATGGCTCTGACATGCACTGTCAACTGTGGGACCTTTTATAGACAGGTGTGTGCCTTATACACAATAGAGCTTATACCAGTATCTCTCACTGCCTTCCTCTGAAATACTCCATTGTTCCCTCTCTCTCCGTTTCGGTCCCCTCTTCCCCCCTCTCTTTCTCTCTCTACCCCTCTCTCTCTCTCTCTGTCTCCCCCCTCTCTCAGGGTGTGGTGCGTATCCACCTCTTGGAGGCTGATGACCTGCCAGCGAAGGACAACTACATGAAGGGGGTGATAGCGGGGTTGTCTGACCCCTATGCTCTGTGTAGGGTGGGGCCTCAGACCTTCACCTCCCATGTTGTGGACAACACTGTCTGTCCCAAGTGGGGAGAGATGTACGAGGTGAGGGGGCCAGGAGCCGGAGGATTGTAAAATCACTCATTCCTCTTTCATTGAATGTCATTGCCACATATTAGTGTTGCATTTACTGTTGTCTTGATTTCCATATCTTTGTTTAGGAAGATAATGCATTACTTGGTAGAGAATGCATTGGTCCAGTAACGGAGTGGGGATTCCCCTATGTGTGTGTGTCTATTAAGGAAAATCCACTGCCAACTGAGTAATCATATACAGTACACAGCCACATTGTCTCCTCATTCAAGTCCTGTGTTTGTTGGTCCTCATGGTGTTGTGTATGTCCATGTGTGTGTGTCAGGTCATAGTCCATGAAGTACCAGGTCAGGAGCTGGAGGTGGAGGTGTATGACAAAGACCCAGACAAGGATGACTTTCTGGGGAGGTAGCTACATCTCTCAGCCTGCCTGCCCATGGGTTTCTGTGTGCCGCACTGCCACTTATTACAGTCTCCCTTGACCTTTCACCTCTCTGAGTCAAAAGGAGAAGGATATAAAGTATCCTAGTGTTTTAAATGTAGTGTTATCTTCTTATCCTTAAATACTAATGCTTCTCCTTTCCTTCTTTTTCTCCATCGTCTTGATTTCTCTCTGTTTTTGTTTATTTCTCTATTTGTCTCTCTCCCTCTCTTTCCATTGTCCTTCAGAATCAAGATAGATTTGGGTATCGTGAAGAAGTCCAAAGTTGTTGATGATGTGAGTTATTTGTATTATTGAATGTCTGATAAAGTTAGACATTTAACAAGATAACAATGTAACAAGATGACCCATTTAGAAGTAATGTCTATGCATCCCCCATTACGTTATCATCACAATCTGTATATTTATGCTTTGTTTCTCAGTGGTTCACCCTGAAAGAAACCAAGTCAGGACGGGTCCATTTCAGACTGGAGTGGTTGGTCTTGCTGCCCAATACGAAGCGACTGGAACAGGTCTGCATCCGTATCCTCCCTATCATAATATTCCTCCCGCAGTCAATGTGACAGGAATATGATGCTCTGGCTGTCTTGTATGGTTAAACATTGTGGTGACTGTGGACACTGGCAGTGAGCCCGTAGTGAAGGAATGTGCAGAATGAACCGTGCTTAGAGCTGAGTGCCTCTCCTCTCCTCTCCTCTCCTCTCCTCTCCTCTCCCTCTCCTCTCCTCTCCTCTCCTCTCCTCTCCTCTCCTCTCCTCTCCTCTCCTCCCCCAGGTTCTTCAGAGGAACGAGAGCATGACGGTGTCCAGTAAGACTTCTGACCCCCCCTCGGCAGCCATCTTGGCAGTGTATCTGGACAAGGCTGAAGCCCTTCCTGTGAGTCACCACACCTCATCAACCTCTCCCCCTCCTCTCTCAGCCCAAAGCTGCTTCCTGTCTGTGGCTGTGCTAGGGTACAGCTGTAACTGTCGTTAGGGTTCTTGTTACACAGTGTTGTTCCCTACCATCTGCCCTTGTTCACTTCCCATCACTGAGCTGAGATAATTGGATAGGTGTAAGGAATATCTCCACCTAGCTTTCAGGTAGGCTCGGTGGAGTTTCTGCCATGTTGCTTTCACCTATCCAGTCCTACTCAGTCTGTTAAGGGGAGTGAATGGGAGGTGAGGGGAGAGAACAACATCCATAGTGGTGGTGTGTTCAGCTTTAGACTTCCTGAAACTGTTTGCACGCAGCTCTGTTGTTTCCTCTGTGTGTCAGGACACCTTTGATTTCTGTACTGTTTTTGGCGGTTGCCATGCAACATCTATGCCAGTGGTTACCAATCCTAGATCTATAGCGCTACAGAGTGTGCAGGCTTTTGTTACAAACCATATGTCTTAACTAATCAAATCTAATCATCAATCATTTGATTAGTTGAATCAGTTGTAGTGCTGAGCGATTAGTGCTTTTTGAGGTTGGTTCGGTTTCGGTTTGATTATGAAAACATAATCACAGTAATATTAAATAATGGCATAACAATGATTTTAGAGCTTTTCAATGGAAATTCCCAGGCCGAAAATAGTGAAAATCAATAGAAAAATTGTTAGTTACTATGACATAATAAAATATTTCAGTTGTGTATATTACTTACATTTTATTTGATAACTTTATTATTTTTAATTCCTTAAAGTCACTAACTCATCTCTGCTCAGGCAGTAGCAGTCAGCCAGCCAGACCATCTTACCTATGTGCTCCCCATACTGTACTGTCTTTAGTCATCCTATTTAGCTAGGCTAGCCTTCCTGCCTAAGTATGCTGCAGAGCTGTCTGACTAAATCATTTTACTAGTTCTTCAAAGTAGATAAGGCATACTTTCACGAACTGTCTGTCCCTCTCGTCGTTGTGTTGTGTACATTCCTCTCTCATGTGGTCTATGTGTAGGCCTATCAAACCTAACGTTGCAGGTGTAAAAATGTATCCGTCCAGAGATCTGTATATAATGACGAGATGCTCATGTCTCCGCCCTAACAATGGGAGTCATTGTCCCAAAGGCAGGAAGGCAGGCGACAAGTTAAGGTCCAAAATAAGCCCATAGAAACGCATTGGGCTTATTTTGGACAGATTTTGGCGAGAGTGAAACCTCTCGCTTCGCCTCTTCCTCTCTGATACGTCTCTGGCCGAGCCGGAAAAAACTGGCACAATGGATTATGGTCATTGTAGTTAATTACCACGTTTCTGAGCTGAACTAGGTTGAATATTTGCTTAATGAAAACTACAACTCCCTTCAGCCCAGCGTCCCTCAAAGTTCTTGACTTGATTTCTCGCATGAATGATTTGATTTCTCTCTAGAGAAACACCACGTTGGGCTCACAATTTTTTTTTACTGTACAGAACTAAAATATAAACGCAACATGCAACAATTTCAAAGATTTTACTGAGTTACAGTTCATATCAGGAAATCAAGTCAAGTTAAATAAATTCATTAGGCCCTAATCTATGGATTTCACATGACTGGTAATACAGATATGCATCTGTTGGTCAAAGATACCTTTAAAAAAAAGGTAGGGGCATGGATCAGAAAACCAGTCAGTATCTGGTGTGACCACCATTTGACTCATGCAGCACGACACATCTCCTTCGCATAGTGTTTATCAGGCTGTTGATTGTGGCCTGTGGAATATTGTCCCACTCCTCTTCAATGGCTGTGCGAAGTTGCTGGATATTGGCGGGAACTGGAACACGCTGTCGTACACGTCGATCCAGAGCATCCCAAACTGCTCAATGGGTGACATGTCTTGTGAGTATGCAGGCCATGGAAGAACTGGGACATTTTCAGCTTCCAGGAATTGTGTACAGATCCTTGCGACATGGGGCCGTGCATTATCATTCTGAAACATGAGGTGATGGCGGTGGATGAATGGCACAACAATGGGCCTCAGGATCTCGTCACGGTATCTCTGTGCATTCAAATTGCCATCGATAAAATTTAATTGTGTTCTTTGTCCGTAGCTTATGTCTGCCCATACCATAACCCCACCGCCACCATGGGGCACTCTGTTCACAACGTTGACATCAGCAAACCGCTCACCCACACGACGCCGTACACGTGGTCTGCGGTTGTGAGGCCGGTTGGACATACTGCCAAATTCTCTAAAACGACGTTGGATGCAGCTTATAGTAGAGAAATCAACATTAGATTCTCTGAAAACAGCTCTGGTGGACATTCCTGTAGTCAGCATGCCAATTGCCCGCTCCCTCAAAACTCGAGACATCTGTGGCATTGTGTTGTGTGACAGAATTGCACATTTTAGAGTGGCCTTTTATTGTCCCCTGCACAAGGTGCACCTGTGTAATGATCATGCTGTTTAATCAGCTTCTTGATATGCCACACCTGTCAGGTGGATGGATTATTTTGGCAAAGGTGAAATGCTCACTAACAGGGATGTAAACAAATTTATGCACAACATTAGAGAGAAAGAACGTTTTTGTGGGTATGGAAGATTTCTGCAATCTTATATTTCAGCTCATAAAACATGGGACCAACACTTTACATGTTTATAGATTTTTTCAGTGTACATGGAATTCAAGTAATTGAACCGACGTCGGTCAATTCGTTTTTTAATAACTGGAAATAAAATGAAATGTTGGTTAATCACTCAGCACTAATCGGTTGTGTTAGTGCTGGCCCGGAACAAAAACCCCTGTAGTGTTGTTAATGTTGGTTGTTTGTGTTGTGTCTTATATGTCAATGTGTGTTTGTATGTTTGTGTTTTAGATGAAGAAGGGCAATAAAGAACCCAGTCCCATGGTGCAGTTGTCTGTGCAGGACATCACACGAGAGAGCAGGGTAAGACTACCAGGGCAGTGACTTACTTATTCCATTCAGCTCCTATAGTGGAGAAAAGGACCAAACAGTGCTACCACAGTAGTAGACTATCATAACCCTTTGCTTTGAAGTCAAACTCCCTCCTATTTCACGCTCTCTATTTTCCTTCATGCTGCTTTTAGACCTGTTGGACGACCATCAACCCAAAGTGGGAGGATGCCTTCACCTTCTTTATCCCAGATCCACGCAAGGAGTCAATAGACATTCAGGTATCTTGATATTGTAACTCCATTCGATAACATGTTCTGCACCCATTTGTCATTATGTTCATTTAATGAATGATGCATTTCTGTCTGTGTGTCCTCGTAGCATTCTGTTCAATGACCACACTCTCTTTTCTCTGTGTGTATTCTTCAATGAACATTCTCACTATCCTCCCATGTCTGTCTCAGGTGAAGGACAATGATCGGATACAGACTCTAGGTAGCCTGTCCATCCCTCTGTCCCGCCTGCTGTCCAGCCCCAACCTGTCTCTGGACCAGTGGTTCCAGCTAGACAAATCTGGCCATGCCAGCCGCATCTACATCACCACGGTGCTCAGGGTAAGGACTGGTACCTCCTCTCAATCCCAACCTACAGTAAGGTTGATGCACATCTAAAACAATTGCTCAGTTTAGCCTGTGTAATGTATTATCCTCATTCTCTCTCTCTCTCTCTCTCTCTCTCTCTCTCTCTCTCTCTCTCTCTCTCTCTCTCTCTCTCTCGCTCTCTCTCTCTCTCTCTCTCTCGCTCTCTCGCGCTCTCTCTCTCTCTCTCTCTCTCTCTCTCTCTCTCAGGTGTTATGGTTGGATGAGGATAACATTCACACATCCTCTACAGAAGCAGCCAACCTAGCAGCAGGTCTCTCAAAGATACGACCCCAACAGACTTCCCCTGACCCCAGCTTTGCCACAGAGGTAAATAATGCCATGTTTATGAGGACACAGCAATACACATGGACATACATTTTATTGTTTTCAATGTAGTTACAGTTAAACTAGGTGAAAGTGTGATTGCAATATTGAAGAATGTGAGTCTGTGATGAAGTAAAGTGTTTTGTTGTTTTAGGGGGTGCTGAGAATCCACCTTTTAGAGGGCCAAAATCTGGTCCCCAAGGACAACATGATGGGGGGCATGGTGAAGGGCAAAAGTGACCCCTATGTCAAGATCAACATTGGGGGTGAGACCTTTGAAAGCCGGGTCATCAATAGGAACCTCAACCCCACCTGGAACGAGATGTATGAGGTACGATATTACATAGTGGTCATGATTTTATTTGGTTGACCCAATAAGTCAAATCTTGTGAAATATAATCTTCATTTCAAATCAGATATTTTCAACAAAACAAAGAAAGCCATTGTTCAAAACGGACAATCATGCCACTGTAGGGTTATAATGAGTTCAAGGAGGCCTCTGCACTTCAGTAAACAGTAGAACCTTAGAATGAGTGCTCAACAACCAAGACAGCAGTCTAAAACTGAGGACTTGCCCATTATTTTGAGGAAAATATTAGGTGACCTCAAAATGTTTCCAGTTTTAGTATGTAGAATACTGCCCTTACTGAAGCTGTTGTTGTGTTGTCTCCCAGGTGGTTCTGACCACACTGCCTGGCCAGGAGCTGCATGTAGAGCTGTTTGATAAGGACATGGACATGAAGGATGACTTCATGGGCAGGTATGCAGGCTGTGACCCAAATGGCACCCTAGTCTATATATAGTGCACTACTTTAGGGTGCCATTTGGGATGTAGCTGGAGTCTCTGGGAGCAAGATAGATTTCTATCTGTGGTGACTTTGGTGCCCCCTTGGGCAGGGACATGTAACTAGTCCCACAGATTTATATTTGCTCCATATTACATTTGTTTGTACAGTAGTTGGCTCTCTAAGTTGTTTGCTCTCTGATAGTGATATGTACTGTTACAGGTTGAAGATCAGTCTGAAGGATATCATCACCTCTCAATACACTGACCAGGTGAGATCTACATGCCTGCATGGGAGTTAACATGCCTACATACTCTAATTTAAACAAACCAATCACTGCACTGAATGTTGAACTTTACCATCCTATGTGAAAGCTATTTAGTTACCCTGTTTCAATGGTAGGCTACACTGTGAGTTGTTGTCTCTCTGTTCCAGTGGTACACTCTGAAT
Organism: Coregonus clupeaformis; assembly: GCF_020615455.1. Lineage (NCBI taxonomy): Eukaryota > Metazoa > Chordata > Actinopteri > Salmoniformes > Salmonidae > Coregonus > Coregonus clupeaformis. The sequence goes on from NW_025534442.1 coordinate 194,563, forward strand.
GATGTGAAGTCAGGTCGTCTTCACCTGGTACTGGAGTGGGTACCAACAGTATCACAACCAGACAGACTGGATCAGGTCAGTCCTATTCTTCCAGTTTTAAATTCACCCCCCAAATATTTGCAGTATTAAACAGTAGAGTAATACATCCTTATTCACATACAGTGCATTCGGAAAATATTCAGACCCCTTCACTTTTTCCACATTTTGTTAGGTTACAGCCTTATTCATCAATCTACACACAATACCTCATAATGACAAAGCGAAAACAGGTTTTTAGAAATGTTTGCAAATGTATTACAAATAAATAACAGAAATACCTTATTTACATAAGTATTCAGACTTTGCTATGAGACTCAAGTGCATCCTGTTTCCATTGATCATCCTTGAGATGTTTCTACAACTTGATTGGAGTGCAGCTATGGTAAATTCAATTGATTGGGCATGATTTGGAAAGGCACACACCTGTCTATATAAGGTCCCACATTTGACAGTGCATTTCAGAACAAAAACCTACCCATGAGGTTGAAGGAATTGTCCATAGAGCTCCGAGACAGGATTGTGTTGAGGCACAGATCTGGGGAAGGGTACCAAAACATTTCTGCAGCATTGAAGGTCCCCAAGAACACAGTGGCCTCCATCATTCTTAAATGGAAGAAGTTTGGAACCAGCAAGACTCATCCTAGAGCTGGCCGCCCAGCCAAACTGAGCAATCAGGGGAGAAGGGCCTAGGTCAGGGAGGTGACCAAGAACCTGATGGTCAACCCGATGGTGACCAAGAACCCTAGGACAACCATCTCTACAGCACTCCACCAATCAGGGTAGAGTGGCCAGACGGAAGCCACTCCTCAGTAAAAGACACATGACAGCCCGCTTGGAGTTTGCCAAAAGACACCCAAAGGACTCTCAGACCATGAGAAACAAGATTCTCTGGTCTGATGAAACCAAGATTGAACTCTTTGGCATGAATGCCAAGCATCACGTCTGGAGGAAACCTGGCACCATCCCTACAGTGAAGCATGGTGGTGGCAGCATCATGCTGTGGGTATGTTTTTCAGCGGCAGGGACTGGGAGACTAGTCAGGATCGAAGGAAAGATGAACTGAGCAAAGTACAGAGAGATCCTTGATGAAAACCTGCTCCAGAACTCTCAGGACCTGAGACTGGGCTGAAGGTTCACATTCCATTAGGACAACGACCCTAAGCACACAGCCAAGACAACGCAGGAGTGGCTTCGGGACAAGTCTCTGAATGTCCTTGAGTGGCCCAGCCAGAGCCCTGACTTGAACCCGATCGAACATCTCTGGAGAGACCTGAAAATAGCTGTGCAGCAACGCTCCCCATCCAACCTGACAGAGCTTGAGAGGATCTGCAGAGAAGAATGGGAGAAACTCCCCAAATACAGGTGTGCCAAGCTTGTAGCGTCATACCCAAGAAGACTCAAGGCTGTAATCGCTGCCAAAGGTGCTTCAACAAAGTACTGAGTAAAGGGTCTGAATACTTATGTAAATGTAAATATTTCAGGTTTTTATTTTTTATAAATGTGCAAAAACCTGTTTTTGCTTTGTCATTATGGGGTATTATGTGTAGATTGATAAGGGAATAAAAACAATTAATCAATTTTAGAATAAGGCTGTAATGTAACAAAATGTGGAAAAAGTCAAGGGGTCTGAATACTCTCCGAATGCACTGTAGTTTAGGAGTTTATTAAGGAGATCATGTTGAGATCATAGAATCTGTTTAGCAAATGATACCTGAGTACAAAACATAAGCAACTGAACAAAAATATAAACGCAACATGTAAAGTGTTGGTCCAATGTTTCATGAGCTGAATTATTTTATTTTTTTCTTATTTCTCATAAATTCTGTGCACAAATGTGTTTATATCCCTGTTAGTGAGCATTTCTCCTTTGCCAAGATAATCCAACCACCTGACAGGTGTGGCATATCAAGTAGCTGATTAAAAAGCATGATCATTACACAGGTGCACCTTGTGCTGGAGACAATAAAAGGCCACTTTAAAATGTGCAGTTTTGTCACACGACACAATGCCACAGATGTCTCAAGTTTTGAGGGAGCGTGCAATTGGCACACCTGACTGCAGGAATGTCCACCAGAGCTGTTGCCAGAGAATTGAATGTTCATTTCTCTACCATAAGCTGACTCCAATGTTGTTTTAGAGAATTTGGTAGTAGGTCCAACCGGCCTCACAATCGCATTCCACGTGTAACCACGCCAGCCCAGGACCTTCACATCTGGCTTCTTCACCTGTGGGATTGTCTCAGGGGGGGTGAGGGGGGCTCTGGTGCTGAAGAGTATTTCTGTCTGTAATAAAGCACTTTTGTAGGGAAAAATGCTGTGCGAGGCTCCCCAGTGGGTGGGCCTGGCTGCCAAGTGAGTGGCCCACCCATGGCTGCACTCCTGCCCAGTCATGTGAAATCCATAGATTACAGCCTAATTTATGATTTAAATTGAATGATTTCCTTATATGAACTGTAACTCAGTACAATTTTTGAAATTGTTGCATGTTGTGTTTATGTTTTTGTTCAGTATAATAGGCAGAATAAAACAGTAGAGTAATGCATCCTGAAACACAGTGCCATACAGTCCCACTGACCTGTTTCCATTTCCCTCAGGTGTTCCAGTTCCAGTCCAGGCAGTCCTACCACAACAAGGCCTTTCCATCCATGGCTCTACTGTTTGTGTTTGTGGAGAGGGCTGACGGCCTACCTGTGCGTCTAATCTTCCTCTTTCTCAGTTTGGAATGGATCTCATGACTTTGTGTGCAGGGCTTATGATAATGATATTATGTTTAGAGGACTAATTATATTTTGCATATGAACCAGGTGTTTATTTCTGTGCACATCTAGTGTGTGTGTGTTTTGAATGTTTGTTTATTGTGGTGTGTTTCTAGCTGAAGAAGAGTGGGAAGGAGCCAAAAGTGGGAGCTGAACTTGTTGTGGGGGGGACCTCCCATAAAACGACGGTGAGACAGATAACCCATTCAATGTGTCCTGTTTAAAATTGATATATGACACTGTAAAACCATTCAATGTGTCCTTAAAGAGGGACTGCCCCTAAAAAGCAAATAATTTTTTTGACTACAAAGTGTAAATAGGAAAGTTTTGTTCATAAAGTCAGTCTCGTCCAAAACTGAGATTTGTGTGATGATAGGGAAAAAATTGTATGTCACGGAATTAAGGGTACTGTAACAGTTTTCTGTGGGTTGGGATTATTTATTTTAATCCTGCCCACAGCTGGCAGCACTCAAGTAATCATCGATTACACAAAATACCTTTTGCGGTTAAAATCCAATGTACCAAAAAAATATATATATATTACATGGGTTTCCATCGCATTTTCAACTCTACTGATGGTTATATAGCTAGTGTGCCCACTCTGGTCTTGGCACGTGCGCTGTAGCCAACAACTCGCAGATACAGTGCGGGTATAGCCTACATGATGAGATTATTATGGACAAAATAGCAAGATAATTTTTATTTGTCAAACGGCAGCCAAGCATCAATGATCATGTCACCAGAATAAGACTCTAGATATTTATTGGAAAGGAGCATCAAGCTCATCACCTTGCAATTTCACCACCCTGTGAAGTTCATCATAACTTATTTAATCTGTAGCCTAATGAACTGCATACTTTCCCGATAAGTCGTAGTGGGAGGACCACACAACATGTCATAGTGTTACTCCAAGTTTACTTTGAAATGATGGTTATTATATCAATATATGCGCATAAAAGCATTTCCACCTTCATTTTACGCATAAATCATTTGACCAACAAAAAGATCCCACCTTGTCTAACGTATTTTGATTTGTGGACATTTGCTAAGTTTACCAACAAATGTTCTGTTTCCGTCAGGCCTGTCATTACATTTGTTATCTGACATGTACTTTACTCGCATAAAAAGGTTGGATGGAAACCTGGTTTATGTCAGTGAATTACAGCCCTTACCTCCTTTCTATCTTTCTTAAGGTGTGTGATCGCACCATCTCACCCCAGTGGGACGAGCCTTTTTACTTCCTGGTTCATGACCCCAGAGAGGAGATCCTCATAGTGAAGGTATGTTACTTTTTAGATAAGAGCTTAAAGATGTGTGCTTTTATAAAAGGGTGTTATACTCTTCAAACAATTACATTACGCGGTCATCCATCCATCTTCCATTTTCTCTTCTACTCTAGTTGTCTCACAGTTGGACATTGCCTATTGGTTCTCTGGTGGTACCAATG